>NW_025920136.1:0-90000 GCF_902686445.1 Sciurus carolinensis
AGTGATAAAACGTGTGGTGGGTGAATCCTCTTGGAGCCATCACCACTGACCACCAGTTCCACTGCTGGCATTTGTGTTTATGGCGTGCTTGGCAACAACTATTCCACAGTTGACAGTAACTGCCAGTTAGTGTGCTTGGCAGTTATTCCTTCTGTTGGGGAGGATTAAGTCAGAGACTAGGGAAGCCCCAGTGGAAGGGGTATACAAATTTCTTGATGAAGTCAGTCTGGAAGAAATTGGCTGCCTTACACTTAGAGGACAAGATTCACAGATTCCATGAGGCTGTAAAGGTTGGTGATTTAACTGCAGTAAAATGTTTTTTATCTCAGAGAGGTGATGTTGATGAACTTGATAAAAGACACAGGTATGGGGGGGTCTGTGAGTTCAGGGGCTGTAGGGCAAGGGACCAATTGGAGGAAGAGGGACTGATGGGGTTGTACCACTCAGACTCTGCTCATGGGGAAGAGCAGAAGACCAGCTCTCCTTTCACCAGGAGATGACTTTCAGACCCCATGGAGGCCTCTGTATGGGGACCTTCAAACCTTGGAGGTCTAGCACCCAGGCCCTGTTAATGAGCCATAAAACAAAAGCAAAATTTTAGCTGGTTTACTTGTAGACTCTTTTAACAGTTAAGTACACGCAGCAGATAGTGTTAATGTACATACTTTCAAAAGAACATTATATACATTGTAGAAAATTGCATAATGAGAAAAATATTGCTCATAATATAGCATCATGAGGGTTGAAAAAGAGTTCTTCAGATATATTGCACTGTGTTTCTACTGAGAGGACTTACAAGAACTCTTTGAATGGAGAACATGGCTCCACCACTTTTTCTTCTTTTGTTATAAAATTGCCGTGAAAGTTACAAAAGAAGAAAAAAACTTCTCACAGGCCTGACTCACTAGTTAATCAAATTCTGAAGGATAACTTTATGTCCTCTTCACCAGTCAACCATTTCAGAGCAAGACTTGTGGAAGAGCCCTGAGTTTTCTGCAAAGACTTTATCGTTACTTTTCAAAAGAGCAGACAATAAAGTACTGGCAGATTGCCCACTTTCCAAAGCACCAAACATGATGCGTATCCAATTTTGACACCACTTTGACAAGACTACACTTAAAAATAATCTACCAAAAGCTTTCTGCACAACATTGCTGGTTCCTCTGTTCCAATACATTTTCCTCTAGTTGTACCTTACTGTATGTCTCTTTATGTAAGCAGGGAGAACAGAGCATTGGTAAACAGCATCCAGGAAGTGCAGGCTTCCAGTCACCAGGGCCAAAGGAGCAACATACATAAGGTTCCCAGTCTGCACATGCTGCCTGGTCCTCCCTAATGTCCCTTGCCCTGCCTGTTCCCAAGGGACTAAGGGTATTCATATGTGCCTGGGCCGTGGTGGTGGTTTGTGGAAGGGAGTACTCCTTGTTCCCAAAATGTGAACTCTTTCTATGGTTATCAATATTTCAAAAATTTTAAAAATAATAAAATATCAAAGTTATAACATTTTGGAATCCCACATGCATGCAGTATTTTAAGGTAATGATAACACCATGAAAGTGTTTGTAATGAACAAAGACTTGCCAATGTGGGTATCAAAAAACATTATAAACTTTCACAAATTACTTGTTTGCCAACTTCCAAAAGATAAGTGCCTAGAACAGGATAAAATACAAAGAATGCAAATATATGGAAAAATATTTAGTATACTAAAATTGGTGGGTAGGGATGTATACATTTTAAATCTTGCACAGAACTTACCATTGAATCATCTATTTGAGGAGTATTATGCAGCTTAACCTTAAGCAGCAGAGTCTAAGTACAACTCTCCTTGCATCCTAAAAACATTAGCTGAGAAATGTACATTTAATATTAGAATTAAATTTTTTCTTTTACTAGGGGCACAAATATTTTTCCTATATCCATAAATCACATGAGCATCTGCAAAAGAGTGCTTTGTCTGATTTAAGTCAGTTTGACTAAAGCAAGCTAAAGGGCATGCATCCAATAACCAGCACCAAAATGAAACAAATAAAAATTTTTAAAGAGGTAGAAATAAAGGATGTCATCTTTTCACTTCATTCTTTCTTAGGACAGTTCTTGCCAACACAAAATGTATAAAGAGGAAGTTGCGTTTTCTGTTCATTTCTATGTAGAACTGAAGAAAACTTTTCATCTGTGTTTATAGAGATTACACATGAATTTTATATGTAGGGCTTGTTACATAAATGTCATCATAGGTTAATTCTTCTTTAGTGGAATTCTGACAAAAAAGAAAAGAGCAAGTGTCAAAGATTATTACTACTGCCAAAGTATTGCTTTACTTCATAAGTTTTGCTTAAAAAATTGAACTCAAGCATACTTACCTCTTCTTTATTCTATTCACTTATACCCATACACTGAATATTAGTATATAATTGACATAATATCTCTTAAAATTCTTCACTATAAGTTTTATGTTTACTTGATCAGACATTTAAAACTGAAGAGATAGGACTTGATTTCAAGTAAACCCTTTCCTTACACAGAAGCACTTCTGGGGGTAGGAAAGTGTAAACTGCCTGTTTTAAAAGTTAGAGCAGTATTACATATTGAACATTGGAAATACCTGATTTACATACATCCTATAAGTCTAAATATTGAATAAAGTGAACCATGCTAATTCATTTGGGTCCTACATTTCCTATTGCTCTAAGTTACTTGAAAAAAAAATGAAAAGCAAGGATTATTGTGTTTTAAATTTGGTCTTGTTTTATCATTCATATCTCTTTACCTATAGTAATTTTAAGAACTAATATTAAATTCAATGCCACACATATGACTAGAACCACTATAGACCTCTTGTTTGCATTACATTTCACTCAAGGTAAGGCACTGTGGATTATGTGATGGTTCTTTATTTAATGTATGAATAAAAATAGAATGTTCCCAATTATACTTGTAATGAGGCCTAAATTTTAGTGGCATCCCAAAGTCAGTGATGTTAAAATGATAGAAAAAAGAGCATTGAAGACTGACTGAAATATGTAGTCCTTAAAAGATATAAAAAACTATATTAGTACTATTTATTAATTCAGATACTTCATTGATTCATAGTAATAGTAATAATTACAATAGCTCACAAGGCAACAATTATTGAACTGTTGCTTGTTCTAGAAACTGTTCAAATTTTGCATGGATTCCCATTTAAGCATTACTGTAGTATCCTGAGAGGTAACTGCTGACTTTAATCCTTATTTTATTGGTGATAAAATTGAGGGATAGGTGGGCTAACTAGTGAGTCACAGAGGTTAAAGTAGAATTCCAGCCAATGTTGAACTAGATTCAAGGGCTATGCTTATAGGCAAGTGGGATGCTCTTGACTTTTAATGTGTTCAGTGGTAAAGCTCTTGCCTAGGAGACTCCAGGCTCTGGGGTCCATCCCCCTCACCAAAAAACAGAATAAACAAAATTAAAAGATCAGTGGCACACTAACTCATGCCTATAATTCTAGTGATTTGGGGGACAGACAGAAGAATTACAAGTTCAGTGCCAGCCTGGGAAATTTAGTGAGACCCAACCTCAAAATTAAAAGTAACAATAATAAAAAGTTCTCAGGATGACTTTTGGATCGAGTGCCCTGGGTTCAAACCCTAGAAGTACCAACAAAAAGAAAGGCAAAAGAAAGTGCATAGAAATAGGATGCTAATTCATTAATTCAGTATGTAATAACAGCTGGTAAATATTGTACTTTCCTTGGAAGATAGCAGAGGAATGGCCTGATTTAATGTTTATAATTTCATTAATAATTGTAGATTTTGAGAGGATATTTTATGATGTCCTAACAAAGCCTCTTACTTTCATAGGACTGCTCTACTTTATGCCTGTGCCTTTGGCAAAGCAGATATGGTGGATTTTCGAATAAAAAAGAATTGTAAGATCGACCTCAGTGATCTTGATGACAACACACCATTGATGATGTTAGAGATAGCCAGGGTTTCTATAGGAAAAAATTTGATTGAAATGATTAGGAGAGAAATTGATTAATTCAATCTAAATGTGAGTAATTAGTAAAACATGAAATATTTTTCTTTGATTCTCAAATTTTAGAGTTATTCTTGGTATAAACAAACAGGCCCTACAGTACATGGAAGAGCAGTATGCAAATATCCTATTAGAACATGGTGCCAATCCACATGTTCATAACATCAGGAATGAAACACCTCTCACCTGGCTGTTGCATTGAAGTCACCATCTTTAGTGGAAAAACTGATTTCACTAAATGCGAATTTGGAAGCCAAAACCAAGGTATACACAAGACACCATCATTTAAAAAATACTTAAAATATGTTTATTTGTGACATTGATCAACAAATGTGAATTTTTATTCAGGTTTTGTTTGTTTGATTTTTTAAATTACAATGCAAACAGTTGATGAAAGGTCTCTTCCTCTTTTTCACTTTTTTACCTCATTAATATATTTAGTTTACCTCTAATAGTTGTCCATATTTTAAATTAAGGAGACTCATTCAGAAATCTGAAATTCAAGCTTCTCTTAACCAATGTACCCCTCTGGGCTCTATTACTGTGTGGTGAGGGTGTGCAGTGTGCCTCCAGCATAGCATGGAGGAGTGTTCTATTTGCTGCTGTCGAAATGTAGCATTCACTCAGATGACCTACTTTTCCTCAATAAATAAGTATACAATTCCTCTTTTAGAGTATATTCTTATACAGATTTCGTGGTTCCCTTGATAGTTTCTATTAATTTACAAGAATCTTGTCTATACAATATATTATAAATCTCTTTGAAATGGATTAAAGTTTATAATTTGGAAATTGGCATTACTTTATTTTAAATTATTATGATAGTTTTATAGTTATACATGGGACTTGGTTTTATCCTGACAAACTGATGTGGATGGAAATTAATTTTAGTTCTGACCCCCTTGACCTCCCTCCTTGCCTCTTATGATATCTCCCCTGCCTCATTCTTCTTCCTCTCCCTTGTTGGACATCTTTTTACTCATCCGTGAGTTTGCATTTGATTGGTCATTCATGTTATCTTTCCCTTCCCCCTTACTTTATCTTACTGTAACTTCCATTTTGAGAGAAAATGTTTGACCTTTGAGTTTCTGAGTTTGGCTAATTTTACATGGCAGAATATTCTCTATTCCCACCCATTTACCAACAAAGGAAAAAATTTTATTCATTTTCTATGTAGAATGTATGTATTATTTATATGATATGTAGTATATATTAATTTATATATTATGTATATAATACATATTATATGACAAATATGTAATACAATGTACATTACATATCAGATATACATATACATGTGTGTATATATTATTATATATATATATATATTAATATATATATATAAAACATACCTGGGTATACCTGCATCAATTACATAATATAGCTATTATGAATTTGCTACTGTAAATATTGTGGCAGAGTTGCCATAATATGGTAATTTTAGATTTTTCAGGAGAAGAGGAAGGACTGAAAAGTTGGATTATATGGTGGTCAGATGGCTATTTTTGGTTGTTCTTAGGTATCATGACAGTAGAAATTATTTTCACAATAATTCATTTATAGACTATCTCTTCCTATATTTGTGGTTGCACATAATGTGGAGTTATACTGGTTGTGCTTTCATATATGAACATAGGAAAATTAGGTCTGATTCACTGTATGGTCATTCCCACCCCTATTCTCCCTCTTTTTCTTCACTCCACACAGTCCAATCCAGTGAACCTCCTCTCCTCCATCACTCTGCCTATCTTGAGTCAGCATCCAATATTAGACAGAACATATAGTGTTAGGATTTTGGGACTGACTTAATTCTCCAGTTCTATCCATATACTGGCAAATGCCACAATTTGTTACTTCTTTTGACTGAATAATAGTCCATTGTATATATGTGCCACATTTTCTTTATCCATGCATCTGTTGAAAGACATTTAAGTTAGTTTCATAGTTTAGGTATTAAGAATTGAACTGCTGTAAAATTGATGTGGCCAGTATCACCGTAGTAGGCCAATTTTAAGTCTTCTGGGTATATGCTGAGAGTGGGATAATTGTGTCAAATGGTGAATTCTTTCCTAGTTTTCTGAGGAATCTTCATGCTGCTAATGGGCTACACCAATTTTCAGGCCTACCAGTAATGTATGAGTGTAACTTTTTCCCCCATATCCTTACCAACATCTATTGTTACTGTAGGCTTTATAATTGCCATTCTGACTGCAGTGAGGAAAATCCCATTGTAGTATTACTTTTATTTCCTAATTGCTGGTGATATTGGATATTTTTTTCATATATTTACTGATCACATTTCTTCTGTGAAGTGTCACTTTAGTTATGAGACCCATTTACTGATAGAGTTATTTGGGGTTGTTTGGTGTTAAGTGTTTTGAGTTCTTTGTATATCCTGGATATTAATGCTCTATTTGAGATGCAGGTTTCAAGATTTTTCTCCCATTCTGTGGGCTGTTTCTTCATGTTTTTGATTTTTTCCTTTGCTGTAAAGAAGCTTTTCAGTTTGATACCATCCCATTTATTAATTCATGATTTTATTTCCTGCACTTTAGAAGTCCTGTTGAAGAAATTGGTTCCTAATCTGACATGATGGAGAGTTTGTCCTACATTTTCCTCTAGTAGATGCAATGTTTCTGGTCCAATACCAGTTTGAATTGAATGTTGTTCAGAGTGAGATATAGGAGTTAAATTTCAATCCTCTACATGTGGATTTCCTGTTTTATAGCACCATTTGTTAAAAATGCTATCTTTTCTACATTGTGTGTTTATGTTGACTTTGTTTATTATGAGATAACTGGATTTATGTTGGTTTGTCTATATATCTTATCTTCTGTACCATTTGTCTTCCTATCTGTTTTGGTGACAATACCATGTCTTTTTTGTTATATAGCTCTGGAGTATAATTTAAGTTCTGGTATTGGAATGCCTCCCGCTTCACATTTCTCATGGAGGAATGATTTGATTATTCCCAGCTTCTTCATTTTCCAAATGAATTTCATGTCCTGATGTATCTATTTCTATGAAGAACACAACTAGAACTCTAATAATCTAATAGGAATTGGATTAAATCTGTACTGCAATTTTTGTAGTCTGGTATTTTTAAATACACTATACAAAACATGCAAGATCTTTTCCATATTCCCAGGTCTTCTCCAACTTCTTCTTAGAGTTCTGTAGTTTGCATTGTAGAGGTTGTCCACCTATTTCGTTAGATGACTCACAATATTTTGTTTTATTTTTAAGGCTCTTTTGAATGGGAGAGTTTTCCTAATTTCTCTTTGATTCATCACCAGTATACAGGAATGCAATGATTATGGTGTGAATTTTATATCTACTACATTGTGGAATTCATTTATTAGTTCTAGAAAACTTCTAGTGGAATTTCTGTGTTTTACATAATCACATTGTCAGCAAATAGGGTAGTTTGAATTTTTTCCTGGTCATATCCCTTTAATTCTTCTTCTCATCTAATTGTTCTGACTAAAGTTCCGCAGAAACTATGTTGATACAAAAAGTGAAAGAGGGCCTCCTTCTGTGTGTTCTGATTTTTTTAGAGTGAATTACTTTCAATATTCTCCATTAGGAATGATGTGGGCCTTGGGTTTAGCATATACAGCCCGTTACAATGTTCTGTATATTCTACTATCCATAGTTTTTTTTTTTTGGTGATTTGAAAACTAGATGAATGCTCTATTTTAGTCAAATGGCCTTTTTTTGCATGTCTATTGACATAATCATGTGATTTGTGCTCTTGAATCAGTTGATGTGCTGAATTTTATGTAACTTGATTCATATGTGAAACACATTGCTCCTGTGGGAAGAACCTCACTTGAGCACCATGCACTATCTTTAAATATGTCTTCATATGCAGCTTGCCAGTATTATATTGAGAATTTTTCATCTATTTTCATCAGGAATATTGATCTGAAAATTTCTTTCTCTGATGTGCCTTTTTGTTTTTGTTTTTGTTATCAGGATAATACTCGCTTCATTTCACTTTGAATAGATTACCCCCTTCCTTACCTCATGGAATATAATTGAGTAGTATTGCTGTTTTCTTTGAAGGTCTGATAGAACTGAGTTAAAATCTATCTGGTCTTCTGCTTTCTTTCTCGGTAGGCTTTTGATGGCATCTTCAATTAATTGCTTGAATTTATCTGTTTAAATTTCTTACTATCTTCTGATTAAATTTGGGTAGTTCATATGTCTGTAGAAATTTCTGAGTGGCCTTCAACATTTTATATTTTATTAGAGAATAAATTTTCAGAATAGTTTCTGAATATCATCTGTATTTAGTAGTATCTATGGTGATTTTCCTTTTTCAATTGTAAATTTTAGGAATTTGCATTTTTTCTTCTTGTTGATTAGTGTGTCTGAAAGGTTTATCAATTTCATTTACTTTTTGAAAGAACCAACTTTTGTTGTGGTGCTAGTCTGAGTATTTTTTTCTGTTTCAATTTTGTTATTTCATCTCTGATTTTAATTATTCCCTGTCTTCTTTCTTTTTCTGGTGCCCTGTGATGAAATTGTTAGGTTACTTATAGGGACTTTCTATTCCTTTAATAAATGAGCTGAATGCAATGGGCTCTCCTCTTAGCACTGCCTTCATATTGTCCCAGAGATTTTGATATGTTGTATTTCTATTCTCATTTACCTGTGTTAGTTTTTTAAATTTCATCCTTGATTTCTTCTGCTACTTTGGTCATTCAGTAGAGTATTGTTTAGTTTTCAGGTGTTAGAGAAGACTTTTTTTGTATTTAATTTTGATTTCTAATTTCATTCTATTAGGATCTCAATTGAATGAAAACTTTTATCTTCGATATTGCATGTTGTTAAGATTGCTTTGCTCATACATATTAGTGTATTTTAGAGACAGACCATGTGCTGCTGTGAAAAATGTACATTCAGTGTTTGATGAATGAAATATCCTACATATGTTGTCTAAATTATTTATTGCATTTTTTAGTTCTCCAGTTTCTTTGTTAAGTTTGTGTTTGGAGAATCACTGCAGTGATGAGAAAGGTGTCTTAAAGTTACCCAGTATTATTGTGTTGTGGTCTATTTGATTCTAGAAATTGAGAAGGCTTTGTTTGATGCATGTAGAGGCCTCCCTTGTTTGGGGCATAAATATTATGATTGTTACGACTTGTTGATAGTAATTTCCTGAAGCAGTATGAAATGTTCTTCTTTGTCCCTTCTGATTAACTTGGTTTGAACTCCACTTTATCTGATATGAGGATAAAATCTCCTGCTACTTTATGCGATCCACGTGAGTTATGTTTTTTCCCATTCTTTTACTTTCAGTCTGTGTATGTCTTTGCTGATGAGGTAAGTGTCCTGGAGACAGTGTATGTTGGTTTTCTTTTTTAATCCACTCTACCAATCTATGTATTTTTATTGATGTGTTAGGTCATTAACATTAATGTTGTTATTGACATGATTGTTATTTACTGTTATGACATCTTTGATTTTTAATTTGAATTAGTTTCTCCTCTGACAATTATTCTTGTGTGGTTCCTTCCTTTGCTGGTTTTTTTTTATTATCTTATTTCTCATTGAAATATTGTATTGAGTATGTTTTGTAGTGTAGGCTTTCTCTTTTGAATTCTTTTAACTTGTACTTATCATGGAAGGTTTTTATTTTATCATCAGTTATGAAGCTTAGTTTGCTGGGTATAGATTTTTGACTGGCATCCATTTCTTTCAGAACTTGATATATAATGTTACAAGATTCCTAGCTCTGAGGGTCTGGGCTGAGAAATCAGCCGAGATACAGATTGCTTTCCCTCCCAATGTGACCTATTGATTTTTTATAGCAGCCTTTAAAGTTCTATCCTTATTCTGTATGTGGTCATTTTCATAATAATATACCTCTGTGTGAGTGTGTTCTAATTTTTTTTATATTCGGAGTTCTATAAGCCTCTTAGATCTGATTTTCCATTTTATTCTTTAGACTTGGGAAATTTTCTGATATTTCTTTTTTAAATTTTTAATTTTTTTCTAATTGTACATAACAGTAGAACCTTCTATACATTTGATAGTTTATACATAAAGGGAGTGTAATCTCTCATTTTTCTGATTATACATATTATAGGATCACATCAGTCAATTCAGTTATTTATGTACATGAGGTAATAATGTCTGTTTTACTCTATCATTCTGATATTATTTCATTGAAAATACTGTATATTCCTTTGATTTCTCTCCTCAAGCCTTCATCTATCTCAATAAATCTTCAATTTGATCTTTTCAGATTATCTCATATTTTTGGAAGTTCAGTTTATGGACTCTTAATGTCTTTTTCCCATGGTCAACTTTATTTTCAAGATTATATATTTAGCCTTCATTATCTAAAATTCTGGCCTCTAAGTGGTCTAGTCTGTTGGTCATACTTTGAGTTGAATACTTAATTTGGTACATTGATACCCTTCTTTTCAAGTATTTCTGCTTGATTTTGTTTAGATACCTCTTTAATGAAGTGATCTTTCATTCCCTGCATTTTTCTCTAATATCACTCCTTCAACATCATTTTCCTCACAGATTAATTTATATACGTTCTAACCTCCTCTTTGTTTTTTCATCTCCCTATGGTGGTGATGGATTCTCTCATTAAGGTGTCTTGGTTTGTTTGGGGTGATTTGTTCCCTTGCTTTATGATGTTGTTTCTGTGTCTATCATACAAAGTATGGATGTAAAACAGTAGTTTTTCTACTCTGTAGACTATAGTGTCCATGAAGGTTTCCACTTATCATTTAAGGGTAACAGCAACCCAATGCAAACTATACACAGGCATTCAACCCAATAATTCCTGCTGTGACATCTACAACATTGTCACAAAAAATTAGAAATGATACAATGAGTTCTTGTGAACATGGAAAACACTAACTTTGCAAAATGACTTAAATTTTGAATGTTGAACAGGGAGAGAACCGAAGTGAAGGTAAGATGTGATGATTTTGAGGGAGGAGGAGAGAAGATAGAAGCAAAAAATTAAAGAAGACTGAAAGAACAAAAGAGATTGACTATTAGCAAAAGAAAAGGGAGAAAAGAGGTTCAAGATAAAAGATGAGAGAAATCATATAAAGTAAAAGTTTAAAAATTTTAAGTACAAAATGAAAGAATAAAAATCAAAACTGAAATGTATTAATCAAACTTCTAGTCTCCAAAAAACTGATCCATGAAAAATAAGTAGTTTCAAATAAAGTGGAAATGAGAAAAGAAAAATCTAAATATGAATATGTATAAATATCTATGAAATATAAGGTCGCAATTAAGCAAAGTCATAAGGGGAAAAAAAGACCTTGATGAAAAGTGAAAGAATTGATTCCATTGGAATTCAAAATATTCTTGACTTCCCTACTCAGCCCTTAGGTGGTATTTTCTGATTTGTGATGTTTGCTATAACCTCCAGGTGGAGTTGCCATTGTGAGAGACAATCCTGTAGGTGGAACTGCTGGGTGCAGGGTTTGGGCATAGGTAGGGTCTAGGCTCTTTCACTGGATATCAGTTGGCCTGGAGATTCTCAATAAGTGCACCTCCAGAGCTCAGCAATTGCCAGTCTATTTGGAAGTCTGCTGCCCAGGATCTCCCCTGGGGTCCACTTGTGTGGTGTAAGAGCCAATTCTTAGTTCACTATGTCACCTGCTGACAGCATATTTAATGGTGTCAAGTTCAGTGTCCAAACTCAGTCTCTCCCACACCTACACTTTTTAATTTTTGGCCAGACCTGTGTCTCCCAGTCAGCCTTGCAAGCAGCTGTGTTAGAGGGGGAGGGGGAGTGCCAGGTGGATTCCATGACCTGTTGTCCTCTGTGTAAACCTCACATGTTAAATTTTCTCTTTGCAACTTGGGTACACTCTTTGTCATGCATTTTGCTTTTGCCTGGCCTATATTTTGGGCCAGACTCAGGTTTGCTAGGACTTGGGTCCCAAGATATCAGTTTCTCAATGTGTGGATTCAAAAACAGTTCCTTCCTCTGTCCTCCATATGCCACAAAGAAATGTTGTTGGTTTTTCACACAAGACTGCTATGAAGTGAACCTTTCCATTAGTCAGGCAGTGGCTTTGATCTGCAAACTCTGTATACAGACATGCCTCACTCCTCCTAAAAGTGTGGGTTTCCTTGATTTCATTATCCCTCCACTGTGCCCAGAGAGGGGGCACTCTGACTGGTGTCTCCAGCTGCAGCTGCAGCTATGGCCCTGGAGGTTTCTTCCTCATTTTATCACTTTGATTGTCCAGTATTAAATTCCATAAAGCCTCACTCTTTTTTTGTTCTCCAACCTCACTTGAGAAGCTGCCTGTCTTCTTTCTTGATTTCACAGTTTGGAGAAGCCAGGAAAGTGACCTGCTCTATTCCACCACCTTGAAACCTCCCATGCATCCCTACATTTTTGAGGACTCTCCACCCTGCTCTCCAGAGTTGTATGTTTGAAGTTCACCCACCATGTACAGGTGCTCCTTTCTCCCCACAACCTCACTGGGTTTTACTCATTTCCCTGTTCTTGATCATTACCATTCTGACCAGAGTGAGATAGAATCTTATGTAGAATTTTCTTGATTGCTAGAGGTGTTGAACATTTTTTCCTATTTTTGTTGGCCAATTGTGTTTCTTCTTTTGAGAAGAAGTTTCTGCACAGTTGCTTGCCCTTCTATTGATTGGGTATTTTTTTTGGTGCGTTTTAGTTCTTGTGTGTTCTGGATATAAGTTCCCCATTGAAGGAATTAATAGGGAATTAATATAATTAAAAGGTATAAAAGAAATTGCCCAGATTTTCTCTAATTCTGTATGCTCTCTTTTCACAGTTTTAATCATTTTCTTTGCTGTGAAGAAACTTCAGTTTGGTGTCCTCCCAAATATTGATCCTTGGTTTTAGTTTTTGCACTTTATAGAGCTTCATAAGAAAGCTGATGCCAGCACTTTTATGTTGAAGTGTTGACAGTATGTTTTCTCCTAGCAGCTGAAATTATCAGATCTAATTTTTAATCTTTGATCCATTTCAATTTGAGGATTGTGCAGAGTGAAAGACCAGGGCCTAATTTTGTTTTTCAAAAAACACCTCTCCATTTGCTCCAGCACCATTTATTATAAAGAGTGTCATTTCCCTAAGATACATTTTTGGCAACTTTGTTGAATATCATATGGTTAGAGGTTTGTGGATTTTGCTCTGTGGCTTCTATTCTATTTGATTTCTCTTCATATCTGTTTTGACACCAATATCATAATGTTTTTGCTCCTATGGTTCTGTTCTATAATTTTAGATAAGGTAATTTCATATCTCCTGCTTTAATTATCTTGCTTACTATTATGTAGCTATTCTGGATTTCTTATTCTTCCAAGTAAATCTAAGAGTTGATTATTCCTAACTCTGTCCAGAAGATAATTTGTATTTTAATTGGGATGTATTGGATCTGTATATTGCTTTTGGTAGTTTTGCCATTCTGACCTATGGTTTCAGCCTGTTCAAGAACATGTGATGTCTTTTCATCTTCTCAGTTCTTAAATGTTCTTTTTCTTCAGTGTTCTATTATTTATGTTGTAGAGCTCTTTTGCATCCTTGGAAAAATTAATCCCTAAGTACTTAATTTTTTGAGGTTATTGTGAATGAGATGTTTTCCTTGATTCCTTTCTCAGCTGAAACACTCTGGGGGTATAGGAAAACTGCTGATTTATGGGTGTTGATTTTGTATCCTACTACTTTGCTAAATTCCTTCATAAGCTCTAAAATCTTCAGGTGAAGTTTTTTTTTTTTTTTTTTAATCTTATAGATATAGGATCATGTTTTCAGCAAACAGAGTTTGACTTCTTCTATTTTTATTCTTTTTCTTTTCTTACCTGGTCACTCTGGTAAATGTTTTGAGGACTGTATGAAATGTGAATGGTGAGTGTGTAACCTTGTCTTGTTCCTGAATTTAGTGAATATGCTTTTAGGTTTTCTTCATTTAGTTTGTTGACTTTGGACTTGTCATACATGACCTTTAAAATGTTGAGGTAAGTAACTTTGATCCCTAGCTTCTTCAGTGTTTTTAAATGAATGGGTGGTAGATTATATCCAAGGTCTTTTCTGCATTTATGGAGATGATTGCATGACTTTTACCCTAATTCTGTTTAAGGGATGAATCGCATTTATTGATTTGTGTATGTTGAACTGACCTTGCGTACATGGGATGAAACTCACTTATTCTTGGTGCATCATCCTTTTGAGTATGGTTTGCTAATATTTTAAGAATATTTGCGTCTATATTTATCAGGGCTATTTCTCTGTCATTTTCTTTCCTTGATATGTCTTTGTGTGTTTTGGTGTCAGGGTTATACCAGCTTCATTAAATATATTTAGGAAAGTTTCCTCCCTTTCAATTTTATGGAATAATTGAGAAAGAATGCTGTTAGTTCTTCTGTATAAGATTTGGTAGAACTCAACTTAGAATCCATTCAGGTCTGAGCTTTCTTATTGTGGAAGATTTAATTGCTATTTCAATTTATACTTGGTATTGTTCTGTTTAGATTTTATACATTTTTCTATTTCAATTTGGGCAGGTCATATGTGTTTAGAAATTTGTCAATGTTTTCTAGATTGCTATTTATTGAAGTAGAAATTTTCAACATAGATTCATATAGCCCTCTGGATTTCAGAAGGATCTAGGGTGCAATCTCCTTTCCATCACTGATATTGTTGATTTTTTCTCTCATTTTTGTTTGTCAACTTTGTCTTTTTCAAATAACCAACTCTTCATTACATTGATCCTGGGTCTTAATTTCTCAATTAAAAGACACAAATTAGTAGAATGTGTCAAAACCAGAATACAACTCTATGATGCTAAGAAAAGACTCAGCTTATAGGCAAAAAAATCCCAGATTGAAGGAAAAAGGATGGCAATGTATATTTTTCCAGCCTTATGGTCAAAGAAAACAGGCAGGAGTAGCTATTTCTCAATCTGGTAAAATAAATTTCAAGCAAAAATTAATCAGAAGAGACAAAGAAGGCCACTTTATCATGGTAACATGAACAATCCAACAAGAAGCTACAAGAATAGTAAACATTTATGACACAAATGTGAACACACACAATTACACAAAGAAATACTACATAACAACATAATACTAAATATTAGGTAAGTGAGGTAAATCCCAGAACCAAAACACTGATGATTTCAGCACAGCCCTGTCAGCAACAATTATTGTTCAATATTCTCAATTTCATGATTTTTCCTTTGATCTTTATTATTTCCTGAATTCTACTGATTTGGGGGGTTTAGTCTGTTCTTTTTCCAAGGCCTTGAAGTGGAATATAGGCTTATTTATTTGGAATCTGTCAAGTTTTTAAATGTAGGCCTGCAGTGCCGTAAGTTTTTCTCTTAGAACTGCTTTTATACAATCCCAGATATGCTCAGTCTTTGGTCTCATTAGTTTCTAAGAATTTTTTAATTTCTACTCTCATTTCTTTTTTGATCAGTTCTCCAGTTAGGAGAGTGTTGTTCAATCTCCCTGTATTTATGTCATTTACATTTTCTTTTCTAATGGAATACTTGGGATTACATCAGATTTTGACTTGCTAATATTTGATTTTTTAGCCATGAATATGATCTATTTTGGAAACGCATCCAGTATTGCTGAGATGAGGGTAAATACAGCTCTTTGAGATTGGAATATTAGGTTGGTTATCAGTTAGGTCCACTTTATTATAGTGTTGACTAGGCTCAAAGTATGTTTGATATATTGATGACCTATCTGTTGCTGAAGGGCTGTGTTGAAATCATCAGTGTTTTGGTTCTGGGATTTACCTCACTTAACCTAATATTTAGTATTATGTTGTTATGTAGTATTTCTTTTGTGTAATTGTGTGTGTTCACATTTGTGTCATAAATGTTTACTATTCTTGTAGCTTCTTGTGGATTGTTCATGTTACCATGATAAGTGGCCTTCTTTGTCTCTTCTGATTAATTTTTGCTTGAAATTTATTTTACCAGATTGAGAAATAGCTACTCCTGCCTGTTTTCTTTGACCATAAGGCTGGAAAAATACATTGCCATCCTTTTTCCTTCAATCTGGGATTTTTTGCCTATAAGCTGAGTCTTTTCTTAGCATCATAGAGTTGTATTCTGGTTTTGACACATTCTACTAATTTGTGTCTTTTAATTGAGAAATTAAGACCATTAACATTATTGTTAGTATGGATATGTGTTGTGTTTCCTGTCATAATTTTTGTTATATTTTATCCTGGTTTGATTCTCATTTAGTGGATTATTCTTCTGTTTAACTTCCTCTGTTCATGGTCATTGGGAATTGTTTTGGAGTTCCTCTGTGTTGTAGTATATCTTTGAGTATCCTTTGTAATGCTGGCTGGTCCCATGAATTCTTCTTGTTTCTTCTCTTTTTTACTGTGAAATATTTCACTTGTATTTAATCTACATAAATCTTGTCATTGCATGTTTTTATTTCCCCCTCAAATGTTAAACTGTGTTTTGCTGTATATAGTAACCTTTACTGACAGTTGTTTTCTTTTAGGGCTTGGAATATCTCATGCCAGGACTTCTTGATATTTACGGTCTTAACTGATATATCAGAAGTGAGTCTTATTGAGTTGTCTATAGTTTGCGACTCGATGTTTCTCTCTTGTGGCTTTCAATATTCTTTCCTTTTAGTATATGCTAGGCATTTTGATTATGATATTTCTCAGCAAGCTTCCCTTTTTACTGTAAGCCCCCTCTTTGGGGTCCTGTAAGTCTTCTTTTTGTGGCCATCTATCTCATTTCTCCTATGGGAAAAGTTTTCTGCAACTACTTCTTTGAAAATGTCATTTAGACCTTTAGTTGATATCTTCATATTCTCTTTATCTCAATGATTCTCAGGTTTGGTCTCTTAAATTTGTCCCTGAGTTATTGCATGTCATGATCATGTTCTACAGGTTTTCCTGTAGTACCTTCTGTGTCCTCAAAACATACAGTCTATCTTCAATGCCTGAAGCCGTCTTCAAGGACTGAGTTTCTATTTTCTTTGCAATCTAATCTGTTAGTGATGTTTTCAAGTGAATTTTTAACTTGATTGATCATGCCTTTCATTTCCAGGAGTTCTGTTGGTTTCTTTCAGTATTTGTATTTCTTTATTAAAGTGGTCTTTCATCTCCTCTAATTTCTCTCTTAATTCCTCCCTTATATTTTCTTCTAGTTCTTTGATCATTTTGATAATAAGGTTTATTAAACACTCTTTTCCTGGGTTTTTAGTCCACCTCATCAGTGGAATCTTTGTTGGGGGATTGTGAATTTGGAGGGATTATATTTGTTTGTTTTCTCATATTTTCAAAGATCTTGGTCTTGTGTAACAATTATGGTGGATTTCTCATCTTTTTCCACATATCCTTTTATGTGTTATTATTTGTTTGTTCTGGGACATCTCTGTTTTTAATATGAGTAGATGACAAGGAGTTGGCCCCAGTTTCCTCTCTTTTTTTCCTCCTTGGATTATTTTTAATGGTTTGGGTGTTTTGTCTCCTCCCTTTTTTGAGTTGAAATAATGTCATGGAATATTTAGTTCAGCAGCAGATTCTCTCCACCTGTGAACTCTTGGTGTTGTTATGGGTTCCCAGCACATCATGGAATATGGATGCAATAGACAATAGTGATTACTGTTGCAGACATACCACAGAGTTAAATAAATTCCCAGATCCTACACTGATGTCTTAAACATTAGTTGGTACCAATAAAGTAGAACAGTGAATTTAGTAATTGTTAAAAGTAAAACCAATAACCATGAAGTAGCTGTGGCTTTAAAGCCAATAGCAGGTGTCAGCCATATCACAACAACAGTAGGATTATAGTATCATTAATGGTGGGGGCAGGAATTACAATGTAAAAATACAGTTAATTAGGGGAAAAGAATGTGTCTTACAAAGTTTGTTAAGATTTATAAGAACTTGAACAGAGAGAACACAGAAGGTATGTGGTAGGTAATGATCACAAAAATGTGGGAAATATAGAAGGAACAAAGTTTTTGGGCAAGAGGGAAAGAGAACAATAGAATTTGTTTGTTACTAGAAGATAAGAGAGAATGAGAGGACTGGGATTTATGCTCAGTGGTGGAGCACTTGCCTAGCACATGTGAGGCACTGGGCACATTGCTTCTCAGCACCAAATAAGAATAAATTAAATAAAGATATTATGTCCATCTATAACTAAATTTTTTAAGAAGAATGAGTGTTGGAAAAATAATGAAAATACTACAAAATAAACCATGATATACAATCCAAAAAGCTGATCCCTCACAAGAAATGCTAAAAGTAAATAATTATGTTGAATTATTTATATATGAGAGAAAAAGAGACAAATACGTGTATTTATGTATGTTCCTCAACCAATAAGCACAGGTGGAACTCAGAGGAACCCACACACATGAACAGAAAAAAAAATAAGACAGAACAAAAAGGTTAAAATATCCAAAATCTTAAGAGACAAAGAAGAAAACTTTTCCACTGAGGTCATCAAATATCTGACTGGAATGGGTGGTCCTTGTCTATTTCCAATAGTATTTCTTTTCAGTTTTTCTTGAGTTATGTACTGATAGAGCAAAGGAAGGAGGTGTTAACCCATTCCTGTTTTTGTGTTACCATTTGATGTGTTCTAAGATTAAAGCTATTTTATTTAAGATAAACTTTTTTCTCTCCTACATGAGGTGGAATGTGTTAGGGCTTAATGTCAGTTGACTTATTGACCATTAGGAGCAGTTTGATGCACTCCCAGACTACCGCAGATACAGTTTTATTTAAGGGATGTTCCAGCAACTGGCACTGAGATCTGGTTGGCTTCAGGTATAATCAGGGTTTGCTGGATGGGACCTTCTTTGGAGAGAATTAATCGACCTGCTCCCAGGCTATACAGCAGCCAGTCAATGCTGTGGAACTGTACTCAGGAGCCTCCCAAGAAATCCAGTCATGGTTCATAGGGCTGATTCTCCACTCATTGCAGCCCATGGGCAAGTCTCTCTGGATTTAAGCCTTGAGTGAATTCACCCTCACCTGATCATACTGTTGGCCCCTTTCAGATGGTCTTTGAGTTGCCAAACACAAAGGAGAAATGAGTAGAGACCCCCATTGCCCTTTCAACTTGAATCCCACTATATACAGTCTACTCTGTTCATTTTTCTACTGTTCTGTCAGGCAAAACCTAGGCCCCTTAATAGTCACCCTCTATGATATTGCAACAGTGCAGTTATGCATGTGTTTCTGTGTGTGTATGTGCGTGTATGTTATGTATAAAACTGCTCCCCTGCCCTTTCTGTTGCAGCCATTCTCCCCACCTCCCAACCTCTTGTCAATCTGTGAACATCTTAGCTAGCTATTGTTTCATCAGTCAGCTTGCAAGTATCCTTTTCTGTTATTGGTCTACTGTTAGCCCAGTGGAAATCAACCACCATCTTTTCTCTCTTGCTTTTCTCTCCCCCTGACTCACTTTCTTTCTCCTCCTCACTTTTCACACTCTGTCTTGCATGTGCCCTTTTCTCTTTCCCTTTCTTTTCCTCTCATTTTCTCTCTTACCCTGCAGGGAGACACTCTGTTTGCTTAATAAACTCTCTTACATGATTTCCCATGTCTGGCATGGTTTTCGTGGGATCCCTTAAAGCATACACATGCATAATATGTGTTTCCTGATGTCAATTCAGAGCCCAATTTCTTTGTGAACCATTTGGAGCATGAGTGCCTGATACTTATATCTGGGATTCTGACACCACAAATGGAAGAGAATCAAGAGTTGTTGAGTAACATGGAGAAAACTTTCATGTTATTGGAAAGCTTATACCTGCAAATTTAGTTCTTCACATATAAATGTTTGACATGAAAAATCAACATCAAATAACTTAAGCATTGGCAAAGATATGCCCATAATACATAATGCACAGTTCTGTAAAAGTTCTCTAACAGTGAACCAAGGTACCTTTCTGATAAGACTTGGTATTTCTGGAAAAGTAGATATTCTTTGGAATGTAGATTGATAAACCCTCATATAGAGTTGAAATTTGACTTATTAATTAAATAAAATACTTAAATCATTTACTAATACGTTTTAGAGTATAGGACTATTGAGAAAAAAGATGCAGTCTGTGTTCTCAAGAAATGATTAGAGTTTATGTGGCAACTCTAGGCAAAGGAGTACTATTGCAAAGAGCATGGAAGTGCAGTGGGATGAGAAGGAAGAAATCACCCTTAATTTACTTACATACTTACGTTCAGACAGCATTTTGTAAGAGTTTTAGTTCAGTTGTGGTTTTGCAAATTTACTGTTTTTGTTGTTTTCCAGAATGACCATACATCACTCTTACTTACCATAAAGTATAAAAAAGAGTTGATGTTAGAGACTTTAATTCAGAGGAAAGCAAATATACATGCTGTTGACCTGAAGGGAAGGTACAATACTTTATTCTTTTATAAAACCTTAGTGGTATAGTAACAATCACTTAAGCAAAAATGATTATTTCAATAGGAAGAACAATATTAATACAATTATTTAGAATAGAGGGATATATATAAACAGAAACCAGAGTTAGGGTAGAAAATCAATTATTCAAGCTGAGCAATAAAAATGTGTAAATATGATTCAAAAGTAGTAGCACATATTTGTTATTTGGTTTGTGGTCCCATGTTATTTTGTCAGCTAAAGAGTTTTTCTATTAGTTTTGTAATGTATGGACATTTACTTTACTTTTTGATTCAATATTAAAAATTTTAAAATTTTCTGTTGTATTTTTAACTTCTACTTTTTGATATATTGTTCTTTTTGAAATAATGTATTGAGCATAAATAAGCATTCAAAATTATTTTTTTAGTTGTTTGTTCTAAATTGCTTTCCTTTTAGAATATTGATGTTACATTATTCCTAAGTGATTATTAATTTCTTTTGCCAGAAGCTGTCAATTTTTTAACAAATTTTGATGCTTTTGTTTTTATTTGGAAGGGGCAGGGAGAAGAAAATATTTTTCATGGGATAAATGTTTTCTTTAATAAAGATAGATATAGACAGTAAAGAGGAAAAAAATAAGCCCTAGATTCATGCACAACTAGTTTCTTTCCTAGCTTTTGTAGTGCATCACCTTGAAAACAGTACTTATGACTAAATATAAATATATTTCCTGATCACTATTATTATTAGTAGTAGTAGTATTATTAGCAGCCTGGAAATAACCTGTTTTGTTTGATCTTTACGTGTGAGTTACAATACATTACATCACACTAGGAAAGATATGGAGGTTTCTTCATTGAAGTCTTTACCACTTTCTGGTAAATGACTTCATCATAGTTACTGTTCATTGAAGGATTTTAAGTTTGTAACTTCTTCCTCATTGGGAAAAGAAGTTTCTTTTTTTCCTTTTAGACTTTGAGGTGATTTCCAAACTGAACATTTGCTCTCCCAAGATGTTTATGTCTATTAGTTGTGTAAAGTAAGATGTTGAATTGGAAAAATATCACAAATTAGCTCTTCAAATAACTATTAAAATAAGTTATCTCTCTTATTGTAGAACAATGCTCATGTTTTCTCTGGAACATGAATCAGTACACATGGTTGAGCTGTTTCTCCAGAATGGTACTGATGTCTCTGCTGCAGATAACTGTGGACAGATGGCATTAGCTTATGTTGCTGCTAGAGGTCATAGTGTTTACATTATATACAAATCAACCTTGATTGGAGGCTCAAAGTAATAACAGCTATTGCATTTTACACATGAGGTGAAATTTCATGGTATAGCTATGTATGAAACAATAGTGTGTTAGAGTAGTTCATCAGCCAGCAGTCCTGCAAGAATCTAGATGAGAAGTGGTGATGAATGTGAGTTTTCTCCAAGGTTCCTTTCTTCCCTCTCCTCTCCTTTTCTTCCCTCATCTAATTATACATGCTAGTGAATTGCTGTACCACGGAAATGCATCACTAGCCAGTATCTTAGGGTTCCACAGATTTTATCATCCTGGTTCCCAGTGTTATTTCTGTCATTCCAAGTGTAATTCCTGACCATGGGGTATAATCGAAGTATGACACAGTTTATACCCTATGGTCAGGAATTACACTTAGAATCATGCTTTGATTTTCCTTATTAACTATTTGAGTCTTGCAATGCCCAGCAGAGCAGAAAATCTTTATACCCTCCCCTGAAAATTAGCCCTTCCACCATCCTTTAATTTCTTGAGGGCATGAGGATTTTCTTAAAGTCTATGGAGAGGGAAGAGGACTTTTAAAATATTTTTGTTTCTGTCAAGTCCATTGCTGCTGTGTTGCTCTGCAGTCTGGTGATGATTACCTTTTACTACAAAATGCCGTTACTGATTCCAGTCCCTGAGTATTCATGGTAATACATGCTTAGACTTAGAAGTTACAATATAATTTTATGTTAGGGTTCAACCCCTATTTTTGGAAGAAGCCCTTAATCTTAAGAGAAATTAAATGTGGAAGAAAAAAGAACTATTGTTTATAGGGACATGGAGATGACATTTTCTTAGTTCCAGTTATTATCATTTAATATACTTACTTTATTGCCCTCAATTAATGATCATTACATCTTACTTTCTTTTTTCTTAATATAAGCTCATGGGGGCAGTGGCATGTGTGTGTTCAGCCCAGCTATTTGGGAGAATGAGGCATGAGAGTTGCTTGAGCTGAGAATTCCAAACAGCCTGGGCATCATTGTGAAATCACATTTCAAAAACAAAAGAAAATAGAACAATTTACAAATAATTGTCAAGTTAACAAAATGTCTGGACTTACAAATATGAACTACATATTATAAAGTCTGATATTATATCTATGTTGTGAAAACATTTTAATGTATTGAATATGGTTTTTGTTTTTCATATTAATATTGAAATTATAATTTTATTAATTTTTATATATAGTCATAGAGAATTATTTCTTCAATATATAAAAGAAGAACCTAAAAATTCTGAAAATATCAACCCAGGTAAGATTTCTTTTTTTTTAAATTTTTTTTTTATTGTAAACAAATGGGATACAGGTTGTTTCTCTGTTTGTACATGGCATAAAGGCATACCATTTGTGTAATCATAAATTTGCATAGGTTAATGTTGTTTGATTTATTCTGTTATTTTTTCCCTTCACCCCCACCCCTCCCACACCTCTTTGCCCTCTATACAGTTCTTCCTTCCTCCATTCTTGCCCCCCTCCCCAACCCTAACTCTAAACCTAACACTAACCCCTCCCACCCCCCCTTATGTGTCATCATCCACTTATTAGCAGTATCATTCGTCCTTTGTTTTTTTGAGATTGGCTTATCTCACTTAGCATGATATTCTCCAATTTCATCCATTTGCCTGCAAATGCCATAATTTTATCATTCTTTATGGCTGAGTAATATTCCATTGTATATATATATATACCACAAGTTTCTTTATCCATTCATCAATTGAAGGACATCTAGGTTGGTTCCACAATCTGGCTATTGTGAACTGAGCAGCTATGAACACTGATGTGGCTGTATCTCTGTAATATGCTGATTTTAATATCTTTGGGTATAGGCCAAGGAGTGGGATAGCTGGGTCAAATGGCAGATCCATTCCAAGTTTTCTAAGGAGTCTCCACACTGCTTTCCAGAGTGGCTGCACTAATTTGTAGCCCCACCAGCAATGTATGAGTGTACCTTTCTCCCCACATCCTCGCCAACAACTGTTGTAGCTCGTATTCTTGATAATCACCATTCTAATTGGGGTGAGATGGAATCTTAGGGTGGTTTTGATTTGCATTTCTCTTATTACTAGAGATGTTGGACGTTTTTCCATATGTTTGTTGATTGCTTGTAGATCTTCTGTGAAGTGTCTACTCATTTCCTTAGCCCATTTGTCGATTGGATTATTTGCATTCTTGGTGTAGAGTTTTTTGAGTTCTTTATAGATTCTGGAGATTAGTGCTCTATCTGAATTATGATTGGCAAAGATTTTCTCCCACTCTGTAGGCTCTTTCTTCACATTGCTGATAGTTTCCTTTGCTGAGACAAGCTTTTCAGTTTGAATCTATCGCAGTTATTGATTCTTGCTTTTATTTCTTGTGCTATGGGAGTCCTGTTGAGGAACTCTGGTCCTAAGCCAACATGTTGAAGCTCTGGACCTACTTTTTCTTCTATAAGATGCAAGTTCTCTGGTCTGATCCCGAGGTCCTTAATCCATTTTGAGTTTAGTTTCGTGCATGGTGAGAGATATGGGTTTAGTTTCTTTCTGTTGCATATGGATTTCCAATTCTCCCAGCACCATTTGTTGAAGAGGCTATCTTTTCTCCATTGCATATATTTGGCCCCTTTGACTAGTATGAGAAAATTGTATTTATTTGGGTTTGTGTCCATGTCCTCTATTCTGTACCATTGATCCACTTTTCTGTTTTGGTTCCAATACCATACTGTTTTTGTTACTATTGCTTTGTAGTAGAGTTGAAGATCTGGTATTGCGATACCCCCTGCTTCACTCTTTCTGCCAAGGATTGCTTTAGCTATTCTGGGTTTTTTATTCTTCCAGATGAATTTCATAATTGCTTTCTCTATTTCTGTAAGGTACATCATTGGGATTTTAATTGGAATTGCATTGAATCTGTGTAGCACTTTTGGTAGTATAGCCATTTTGACAATGTTAATTCTTCCTATCCAAGAACATGGGAGATCGTTCCAAGAACATGGGAGATCATTCCATCTTCTAAGGTTTTCTTTAATTTCTTTCTTTAGTGCTCTGTAGTTCTCATTGTAGAGGTCTTTCACCTCTTTTCTGAGATTGATTCCCAAGTATTTTATTTTTTTGATGCTATTGTCAATGGCATAGTTTTCCTAATTTCTCTTTCTGAAGATTCATCACTTATGTATAAATATGCCTTAGATTTATGTGCATTGATCTTATATCCTGCTACTTTACTGAGTTCACTTATGAGTACTAAAAGTTTTCTGGTGGAATTTCCTGGTTCCTCTAAGTATATAATCATATCATCAGCAAATAGAGATAGTTTGAGTTCTTCTTTTCCTATTTGTATCCCATTAATTTCTTTGGTCTGTCTAATTGCTCTGGCTAGAGTTTCAAGGACGATATGGAAAAGAAATTGTGAAAGAGGGCATCCCTGCCTTGTTCCAGTTTTTAGGGGGAATGCTTTCAGTTTTTCACCATTTACAATGATATTAGCCATGGGCTTAGCATAGAAGGCCTTTACAATGTTAAGGAATGTTCCCACTATCCCTATTATTTCTAATGTTTTGAGCATGAAGGGGTGCTGTATTTTATCAAATGCTTTTTCTGCATCTATTGAAATAATCATGTGATTCTTGACTTTAAGTCTATTGATATGGTGAATTACATTTATTGATTTCCTGATGTTGAACCAACCTTGCATCCCTGGGATGAAACCGACTTGATCGTGGTGCACTATCTTTTAAATATGTTTTTGTATGCGATTTGCTAAAATTTTGTTTAGAATTTTTGCGTCAATGTTCATTAAGGATATTGGTCTGAAATTTTCTTTCCTCAATGTGTCTCTGTCTGGTTTAGTTATCAAGGTAATATTGGCTTCATAAAATGAGTTTGGGAGGGTTCCCTCCCTTCTATTTTATGGAATACTTTGAGAAGTATTGGAATGAGCTCTTCTTTAAAGGTTTTGTAGAACTCGGCTGAGAACCCATCTGGTCCTGGACTTTTCTTTGTTGGTAGGTTTTTGATGACTTCTTCTATTTCATTACTTGAAATTGTTCTATTTAATTTGTGTATGTCCTCCTCGTTCAGTTTAGGCAATTCATATGTTTCTAGAAACCTGTTGATTTCTTCAAAATTTTCTATTTTGTTGGAATATAGATTTACAAAATAGCTTCTGATTATGTTTTGTATTTCATTCGTGTCTGTTGTGATATTTCCTTGTTCATTCTGAATTTTAGTGATTTGGCTTTTTTCTCCTCTTTTCTTTGTTAGTGTGGCTAAAGGTTTATCAATTTTGTTTATTTTTTTGAAGAACCAACTATTTATTTTGTCAATTTTTTGTATTGTATCTTTTGTTTCAGTTTCATTGATTTCAGCTCTAAGTTTAACTATTTCCTGTCTTCTACTGCTTTTGGTTTTGGTCTGTTCTTTTTCTAGGGCTTTGTGCTGTAGTTTAGGTCATTTATTTGTTGAGTTTTACTTCTTTTATTAAATGCGCTCCATGAAATAAATTTTCCTCTAACTACTGCTTTCATAGTGTCCCAGAGATTTTGATATGATGTTTGTTTATTCTCATTTACCTCTAAATTTTTTTAATTTCCTTCCTAATATCTACTGTTATCCATTCATCATATAATAGCATATTGTTTAATCTCCAGGTTTTGGAGTAGTTTCTGTTTTTTACTCTTTCATTTATTTCTAACTTCAATTCATTATGATCTGATAGAATACAAGGTAGTGTCTCTATCTTCTTTTATTTGCTAATATTAGCTTTGTGACATAATATATGGTCTATTTTAGAGAAGGATCCATGTACTGCTGAGAAGAAAGTGTATTCGCTCTTGGTTGGATGGTATATTCTATAAATGTCTGTTAAGTCTAAATTATTGATTGTGTTATTGAAATCTATGGTTTCTTTGTTCAATTTTTGTTTGGAAGATCTGTCCTGTGGTGAGAGAGGTGAGTTAAAATCACCTAGTATTATTGTGTTATGGTCTATTTGGTTTTTAAAATTGAGAAGGATTTGTTTGACATACATGGATGAGCCACTGTTTGGGGCATAGATGTTTATGATTGTTATATCTTGCTGATTTATGCTTCCATTAAGCAGTATGAAATGTCCTTGTTTATCCCTTCTGACTAACTTTGACTTGAAGTCCACATTATCTGAAATGAGAATGGATATTCCAGCTTTTTTTGCTGAGTCCTTGTGCATGGTGTTTTTCCCCATCCTTTCACCTTTAGTCCATGGGTATCTCTTTCTATGAGGTGAGTCTCTTGCAGGCAACATATTGTTGGATCTTTCTTCTTAATCCAATCTGCCAGTCTATGTCTTTTGATTGATGATTTCAGGCCATTAACTTTCAGGGTTATTATTGAGATATGATTTGTATTCCTGGACATTTGGTTCATTTTTTAAATTTTATTTATTTATTTATTTATTTATTTATTCATTTATTTTTGACACAACTTGGTTCCTCCTTTATTTGACTGTTCCTTTAGGATAATTCCTCCCTTTGCTGATTTGCTTCTGTGTTTTTTATCTCTTCCTCATGGAATATTTTGCTAAGAATGTTCTGTAATGCTGGCTTTCTTTTTGTAAATTCTTTTTTTTTTTCTTATTGTGCTATAACATTTTTATTCTGGCATACCCTATGTAATATTGCCCTTCTCTCAGAAGAATGACTTTTCATTTCTATGCTCAAATTTCATAAGTCTATACATGCTGTCACAAAAGTTTTAATACAGTATTTGCATAGAAAAATATATTTATACCCTCAAAATGCAACATGTTAATACAGCATTTTGTGAGAAGTCCCAAGATAAAATTTTTAAAAAATTTTTATTGTATATAAATTGGATACATGTTGTTTCTCTATTTGTACATTGAGTCAATGCATACCATTCATGTAATCATACATTTACATAGGGCAATGATGTTTGATTCATTATTTTTTTCCCTTCCCTGTAAATTCTTTTAGCTTTTGTTTATCATGGAATGATTTTAGTTCATCGTGAAATTTGAAGGTAAATTTTGTTGTGTATAAGATTCTTGGTTGGCATCCATTTTCTTTCAGAGCTTGAAAAATGTTGTTCCAGGCCCTTCTAGCTTTTAGGGTCTGGATTGAAAAATCTGCTGATATCTGTATTGGTTTCCCCCTGAATGTAATTTAGTTCTTTTCTCTCACAGCCTTTAAAATTCTGTCTTTATTTTGTATGTTAGGTATTTTCAGTATAATGTGCCTTGGTGTGAGTCTGTTGTAATCTTGTGTATTTGGAGTCCTATAAGCCTCTTGAACTTGATTTTCCATTTCATTCTTCAGATTTGGGAAATTTTCTGATATTATTTTATTGAATAGATTGTTCATTCCTTTGGTTTGTTTCTCTAAGCCTTCCTCAATCCCAATAATTCTCAAATTTGGCCTTTTCATGATATCCCATAGTTCTTGGAGATTCTGTTCATGATTTCTTACCATCTTCTCTAGTTGTTCAAGTTTGTTTTCAAGGTTAAATATTTTGTCTTCAATATCTGAGATTCTTTCTTCCAGATGTTCTATCATATTGGTTATGCTTTCTATGGAGTTCTTAATTTGGTTTATTGTTTCCTTCATTTCAAGGATTTCTGTTTGGTTTTTTTTCAATATCTCTAACTCTTTATTGAAATAATCTTTTGCTTCCCATTTTGCTCTTTTAACTGTCAGTTGGTGCTATCATTCAATGCCTGCATTTGCTCTTTCATCTCATCATTTGCTTCCCTGATCATTTTAATTATGTACATTCTGAACTCCCTTTCCGTCATTTCTTCTGCCATGCTGTCATTTGATTTTATTGATGTAACATCTTGATTTGTTTGGGGCATTTTCTTCCCTTGTTTTCTCATATTGTTCAGGAATCAGTGGGTCATTAAGATATTGCAGATTTTCTCTATTGATTTATAATGTCCCTGAAGATTGCTACTATATCTCCTCTTATCCTTCAGTAGCCTGCAGTCTTAGAGGAAGTTGATAATGCGATGCTCCACTAGGAAGCTGCCTCTCTAGGCGTGGTGACCCTCAGGTGGGGTATATTCCCTGCTAGTGGGCAGAGGTGCCTCCACTTGTTGACCAATGGTCATCCAAAGGGGAACTAGGCTGAGGGCTGAGGAAAGGCCTGTTTGTACCTGTGTCTCTGGTTTTACCGTCCTTGTGGTAAAACCTCACACAGTAGGGAAGACTCACCCAGTGGGGATGTCTCGGTGGTCAGTTCCCCTCCTAGAGGTTCCCCTCAATCTACAACTACTGCCTGGACTGGGCTGTCTTCCTCTGCAATGTTCCCAGGGGCCCGGACCTACCTCCTGGGCCTGGGAGCTTCACCGTTCGCAGATGATTCTCCTTAAGCTGCCTCTCCTCAGAGAATCTGCCCGCAGTCCTGGAAACTTCACTCTGCCCCTAGGCGTGTCTTTGTGCGGCTCTTCTGCCTAGGTTCTGGGACCCTGCTTTGCACCTAATCACCTGGCTATGCAGCCCCTCCTCTGAGTCGCCACCTGGAGCCCCATACAATAGCTCAGAGACCCAGAGACCTGCCACACACCTCTTCCTCCAGACAGCCTCCCGGTTTCCGATGCAGTCACTAGGAGTCCAAGGAACTCATTTTGTATCTCCTCCTCCCACCAACCGCCCGTAGCCCTAGGCAGTCACTCTGAGTCCAAGTGACCCGCCCTGTTCCTGCTCCTCCTTCAGGGTAGCCCCCTGGGTGTTCAGGAGTGTTCGCTCCGAGACCAAGAGACCCACCACGCTCCTCCTCCAGGCAGGCCCCTGGTGTTCAGAAGTGGTCGCTCTGAGTCTAAACAGCTCACCACACAGCTACTCCTCTGGCAACCACCTGTAGCTCTGATGCAGTCACAACTAGACCAAGTGACTCACCGTGCTTCTCCTCTTCCTCCAGGCAGCCCCCCAGTGTTCAGAAGCAATCATTCTGAGTCTAAACAGCTCAGCACGCAGCTCCTCCTCTGGCAACTGCCTATAACTCTGATGCAGTCACTCCTAGACCAAGCAACCCACTGTGATTTTCCTCTTCCTCTGGGCAACCACCAGTGTTCAGAAGTGATTGCTCTGAGTCCAAACAGCTCGCCACGCAGCTCCTCCTCAGGCAGCCGCCCGGAGGTCGAGTGGTTGCTCCGAGTCCAAGCACTGTGCTGAGCTGCCTCCTCTACGATGATCCTAGTGGTCTGTGTTTACCGCTCCAATGGGGGGAGGAGTGTCTCACCGAGCAAGTCTACTTCACAAAGTTCCCTGCTTTCTGGGGCTACCACCCCATCCAGGACACCTCCCCAATGGGAGAGACTCACCCTGCGGCTTTGAGTTGGTCCCAAGTCTCTCACTATCTCCTCTTTTGAACCCTCGTCCTGGAGCATCATGAAATGCAGCTGCCCTCTAGTCCACCATCTTGAAACCCCTCCCAGATAAGATTTCTGAAAGTGAACTTTTCTTGGTGTTCATGGCTAATATCAAAAAATAAGAGTATATGGGTGCAGTGTCAGCACTCATGTAATCTTGGTAGCTCAGGAGACTGAGGCAGGAGAATTTCAAGTTTAAAGCCTCAGCAACTTATTGAGGCCCTAAGCAACTCAGCAAGACACTACCTCAAAAATTAAAAAAAAGGACTGGGTATCTTTCAGTGGTTCAGCTTCCCTAGGTTCAATTCCTGGTGTGAAAATAAATAAATAGGAATAAGAATGTTCTGATGGCAAAGGAGCAGTTAAAATATATAAATATATATATATATATATATATATATATATATATATATATATACACACATATACACACACATATATGTTATATTCATATTGTTATTCATTGTTCTTCATTACTTTCTTAATAGTTTAGAATTCATGATTAAGCAACTAATTGTAGAAAATTTATATCTGAAATAGATAATAAATTATTTATAATATAGACAAATATATTGTCTAAAGAAATTTTATGTTAATTTAATTTTGGTCCCTGAAATCTTACATTTTTTGTATAAATAAGAAAAGTATTTCCAAATTATTATGTTGTGTTCCCTTTATGTAGAGCTGTTGTGTTTCATAACAACATAAGAATATTCTCCAATAATTGTTCCTTCTGCAATTAGTCCAGAAAAATTATACTATTTGACACTTTCTTTATGCCCCTGAATCTGCTAATATTGTTTTCTGTCCATCTTGCAACTTTTATTTAAAATTACAGTCATGGGACCAACTGTTTACTTTTAGATATCAAATTTTCAATAAATTCTATGTTTCTTCCTTGCATTTGCAAAGTATAAAGTATGGAACATAGGAATTCTTAATTCATTAACTGCCTATCAGAAATATAATTAGTATCTATTATAGAAAAGTCAACATATATTGACAAAGAGGAATATTCTAAATCACAGTCATAGACATTTAATATTTCATATTTTCTATTGTTGATTAAATAACCATTTTATTCTCTTCTTTAATAGTGGATGGAAATTCAGCAGATGACACTTTAAACAGGTAGGATTTTATATATGTTAAAAGATAGTATGTTAACTGATTAGATAATGTAGATAAAAGTAATAAAGATTTTTTGAGTGTTTCAGTCTGGGACAGACAATTTTTCCTAACACTTGTTTATTAAAGTCATCATGGTGACTTTGAAAGTGCCTGTGCTATTATAACCTGTTTTTTACTAATTAAGCAGCTATCATTAATAGAAGTTGACTCTTTGTCTCATGTTCCCATAATTAATAAGTACCAGTCCTGCAGTTAGACTGTAAATTTGCCTGGCTGACAACTCCATTGTATTTATCCACTGTATAGGTTGTTGCCAGTGCAGAACTAGAATCAAGATGCAGGTCTATATCATCAATTCAGAAGGCAAAATCAGCTTTATGTTAATTATGATTCATTAGTTATGTAAGCAGCCTGCTTAAAGAGTTCTAGGAAAAATCTCACAGAGCTGTGGTCACATGTTTTCTTCATAAACAAGATCAGGCTAGTTCTGTAGAGGAATTATTTTACTTGAAGTCAAAAATACCTTTGTGTAGACTATGTTATATTTGATATATTAACCCTCTGTTTAGAGATATCTCTATTTCGTGATTTTCCAGTTTGGTTTCCTTCAATACCCTACCCCCATGTAGTTCTGTTTTTTAAAGCTGTTTTATAAATCAAGAGTTACATTTCCCTTCAGTCTACTATTCATATTAGTTTTATGAAGAAATTTTTTGTTTATACTACTTTTTTCTTTTTCTCTGATTAAAATCTTTTCTTGAATTTTTATTTTTACTTTCTGTTGTGCTCTCTTGCTTTTCTTTTTTTTTATTCTATCAAATGAATATTCTTTTTTTCTTCTATTCACTGAATCAAAAGCTCAGAAAATTTCAGAATTTTAAGAAATTTTAGCAGCTAATCAATGTACTCACTCATCCTTCAATATGTGTTTGACATGCTGACCAAATGATTGTCATGATGGTAAACTTGAACTTACAGATATTAAAGGGACTTTCCTGAGTATTGAAAGGGATAGCAATGAGATTTGAACTGAGGATCCTCAATTCTAAATTCAGTGCTTTTCTTGATTATCGATGTGTAGTGAATGTGCTTACAACAGACATAATAGTTTAGGAGTGACTGTGGAAAGCAACTGAAGTAATAATGGGATTACTAAGTGAGTCTAGTGGTAGAGTATCAGAGTGAAACTAACCAAGGGAAGGGCAAGACTGAGGAGAAACATCACTGCATTGGTTAGGAATAAGGGTTATATAAAATAGACCAAAAACTTGGGGTTTTTGACCATTTATGTTAACACAAAACAGATATTCAGGACATAGAATATGGGATACTCTCTAGAAAGGCATATTAAAATAGAATTTGAAGGATATTCTTGTTTGTTTAATTGGAATATGTGACAAAATTCAAGGTTCTGTTGAAAGATATTAAAATAATTTGAGACACTAGGAAGTTTCCAGAGTTTACAGAGATGTGAGAGTGGCTTAGAGATTAAAACACTGGGGACTAGAATCTGTTGAATACATGGATCTACAGCCTCCAGCAGGTGTCCATTCTCCTCTACTTCTTTTCCCAACTCACTGATGTCTTCCCCATGTTTTTGTGTGGTAGATCATGGAGATAACTCATGGGCAAGTCATCCAAAAGCTTCAATTCCGTAGTTGGTAATGTGTTTATGGTAAGTCCTGTGATTGAGACCCCATTTGCTTATTTTCCAGAATCAGAAACAAAAACAGAATGAGCTCTGACTCTTGGTCCTTCAAGTGTAACCTTGTGTCAGGAATCTGCATCTTCACAGGATATATATTTAAAAGATGGAGAGTTCCACTTAGTCTTGCAAATGAGAGACTGAGGAGTTGGGTCCTGGAAGAAGAATGATATTTCAATAATATTTAGGGAAACACAGGCACAATTACCAGTATTCTGCTTTTAAAGCAATCTTTCCTCTTGAGTGTCTGATTGCCTGTAAAAGTAAGTACTTGCTAGTTTATGTGGATCTGAATAAAGTGAGACCTACACAGGTAAAAAGGTATTTTATGATTTACAATATTTCAGTGTGCCTGACGATAGTATTCCCAATAACAACATATATTTAAACTTTCAGTGTTTAAATTTTTTTTAAGGTTTCATGAAACTCGTTATACTGTTTGTTGGTAAAGGGAAGCAATATGTTTATTTATTTATCTATTTTGATGGGTCCTGGGGATTGAACTCAGGTGCACTTAACCACTGAGCCACATCCCCAGTCTTAGTTTATATTTTATTTAGAGACAAAGTCTCCCTGAGTTGCTTAGGTCCTTGCTTGTGCTGAGTTATTTTTTGTTTTGGTTTTATTTTTCCTTTCTTGTTTTGTACTGGGGACTAAACTCAGGGATGCTTAACCACTGAGACTTATCCCAAGCCCTTTGTTTTATGTTCTGTTTTGAGACAGGGTTTTGTCAAGCTGTAGAGGTCCTCACTAACATGCTGAGGCTTGCTTTGAACTTAAAATGCTCCTGCCTCAACCTACCAATTTGCTGGAATTACAGGCAGGCATCACCACACCCTGCAAAATGGGATATTTTCTGTAGGTGATACCCATTCTCAAGAGCCAGTACCACAATTTTCAAGCTAGCTTACTTAGTCTTTGACCCATGGATAACCAAGAGAAAGGGCAGTCTGCATCTTGCTACCTTGTCTTGGGTTATCAAAGATGTGTTCCACTTCAGGTAAAAAGAAAATATTATGATAGCTATTAATTGGATTTCAAGTTCAGCCTTCAAGACAGGCAGTTTCTGAGAATAAACTGTTTGCAAGTTCTGCCAATTTAGTGGCAGTCAGCCTGAAATGGAATGAAGAGTGTGTTCATTGAAGGGCTGGATTGTGGCTCAGTGTAGAGCACTTGCCTGACTTGTGAGACACTGATGTAGATTCTCAGCACCACATATAGATAAATAAATTAAAGATCCACCAACAAAATGGATATGTTCATTGACTATTTCATAGTTTGAAAAATTTGAGGCAGAGTTTTATAAAATAGCTTATATTTTAATCAAATCAATCAAATAGCATTTCATATAGGTGAATCCAAATTTTTACCAGAGTTTATTGAGAAAAACCTACCTACCCACTTTATTTTACATTTTTGCTCTAAAGTCATCCCACCAAAACTGATCCTGATGGTTCCTGTCTTACATTGGATGAGCACTACAATCAATCTCATTTAAAGGTAAAGTGATCTTTTGTTCAATTAATTTTCTTGCTCTTGCTATTGAGTTTTGAGGTATTAATACTTGAAACTTAGCAATGGTTTCCCTGATATATTTGTTGCAAATTCACCCAGAAAAAAAAATTTTTAAAGAATTACGTTGATATTTTTTAACATGTATAAATGGCAGTGTTACATTGAGTATTTTAGTGTAGGGGGATGGAGGAAACTGGGCTAGAAAATACATATGACAGTAAAACTGTATTAGGAATGAATTTCTCATTTCAGAAGAAATAGAAAATTTGATCAAGGATTTTTTGTTAGGTTTACATTAGTATGTAATTTATATCATACTTACATGACTTTTTTTTTTTTTTTTTTTTTTTTTGGTGCTGGGGATCGAACCCAGGGCCTTGTGCTTACAAGGCAAGCACTCTACCGACTGAGCTATCTCCCCAGCCCCCACTTACATGACTTTTAACATTCATTCGCAAGTTATTTTTGTAGAATCATAGAATTTCCCTCATACCTTTAATTTGAAATAAGTAAAGCACACTGCTTGCAGTTTTTTTTTTATTGGACCCTTTATATTTTCCTAGCATATGTTTCTAGGAGAACATTTTCATTATTTCTATTCTTGGCCCCATTTTAACACTAAAATAATGTTAGAAATTATGGAAACATAGAAATTTAGAATATGTATATAAATTTATGGTTCAGGAGCTACAGTTGTAACTCAATAGTACAGCACTTGCCTAGTCTGTGTTTGGTACTGGGTTCAATCTTCAACATCACATAAAACTATGTAAATAAATAAAGGTATTAAAATATACTCAAGTTATAAAATATTTGCATTTAAAAGGGATTTCACCATCCTTTCTGACTTGTTCCACTAATAGTATGTTTAAAACTCTTCATTTATTTGCAGATAGATGTCTCATGCAAAATAATAACCAGTTCTAGAAGCAGAGATTCTCAATAACCATATGATGATGTTACTTTCATAAATTTTTGTATCATAGTGTCTAAAGGTATCCAAGCCCTTATGTCACATTGAGACCCAAATTTTAAAAGGTATTTGCTTAGTTATGTAACTATTCACTTTAGAGCTTTCGATTTTTAATGAGACTTTCAAAGTTAATAAATATATTTGCATATTTTCTGGAGCAGCTACAATAAGATTTCAAATATAAAAAACTTCTTAATTTTTTGAAAAAAATTTGTAGAAAAAAGTTGCTATATAATTAATTGTTCTAAATAACATGTATGAAATGACTATCAGTTAATTCTACTGAATTCTAAAAATCATGCTTTAAGTTTGTCTTCACTTTTGATGTCTGGGATATATAAATTCAGGTGAGTTATCTTTAATTAGTGCCATAAAAAGAGGCAATCAAGTTAGAGAAATGTCATAAATATGAAAGTAGAACCATAATATCCTCCAAGCATCCTCTAATAATGAAGCATATATTTGGACTTAAGATGAAAATTTGCATGTTTTTTAAATGATTTACTCCAAGACTCAGTATTCCCTTGCAGAAAACATCTCTCCAATGTCTGTTCTTTGAGCCATCTCTGTCACCGTTCTTTGGTTGTTTAGTAAATATTCATTTAGTAACTGTGTGTGGTTTTCATTCACTGCCCCCAAAAGATTGTGGCATTCTTCTTCTCTTTCTTGGAAGGGTAAACATCTATGTTTACATTTATTGTTAGCTATTTGACACACATGATGGACAGAGCATACACTCTTTTTGATTCAGGCTGATTTTATTTATAAGGCACTCTTAAACCTCAGGTCTAATGAGATAATTATCTCATGAGATAATTTCACCTCATGAGATAATTTGTGCCAATATAAATCACAAAAGCTCATTCAAAAGATCACATTTAATTTCTAACTTTTTTAAAAACACTATAAACTACAGATGCTTATAATTTAACCTAGGTAATTTGGATTAATAAAATAGTTTTATGAATGTTAATATTTGTGTAATTATCTTGTAGGTAACGGGAGTAATATTTCAGATCTTTCTCTTATCTCTAATCATTGTCACCCCCATGAGAAAACATAGCTTGGTAAGTAGAAGAATTGAAGTTTGATTTTATGTTGGCATGACTCTGAAATGTATTCTCTTTCTTGTATCCTGCAGTAAAGGAATCTATTATGATAATTTTTCATATTTGGTGCATTTACACTAAATATTTTTTCCTTTTAGAATGTCCTGGAAGAAGAAGGAGATTCACATCAAATTTATAATGAATTGAGGAGAGAGGGTAAACTATTTAAAGAATACCTATTACTCAGCTGCTCATTGATTTGAAATTATGGAGCTTTTTCATATACTCTCTACTTTGTTTTTATTATTACAGAAGCAAATACTGACACTAGGGAACAGGAAACAGAACATTACTTGACAACTGTAATGCTGATTGTAAAAAGAAAAAGTTGGTTGAAACCAATCTTGTAGGATGTCGCAGCATAAAGAACAATCCAGGGTTTTCTCTTCACATTAGTTGGCCCAAAGGTAAAACAACAACAACAACAAAGAAGAACAAACAAAAAAAGATTTTCTTCTCAATTGTTTTTATATATCATCTATCATGTGCACATAATGATGCCAAACAACCTAGATATAATAAATTTAAGGACTCGGGGTCCTAATAACAAGGATAGCAACAGTTGTGGTTTATGTATAGAATCAACATTTGTAGAATATGGTGGGAGTAGTCAATTCTGTGGTAAGTCATTATATAACAAAAGAATCAGAATGCAAGCCAAAAGCACAACTTGATTAATATAAGTTGAAAGAACTCATTTATGAAGGGAAAGTTATACTCAGTCTGTGTTATGTTATGGTAAGTTCCTCCTCTTTCTAATTCCTCAGGGCTTTGTAATGAAGGGCCATTGAATTTTGTCAAAGACTTTTCCTGCAGCTATTGAAATTAACTTAGGATTTTGCCCTTGATTCTTTATGTGGGGTATTAATTTTATTAGTTTTCATATATTAAACCATTCTTGCATCCCTTGAATGAAACCAGCTGGCTCATGGTGTATGGTGTGTGTGTGTGTGTGTGTGACCCCAGAGACTTAACCAAGATGTACTCTGCAACTCGCCACACCTCCAGCTCCTTTTGTTGTTCACTTTGAGCCCAGGTGTCTGAATTGCTCAGGTTGACTGAAACTACAAATCACCTGACCCAAACTCCTGAAATCTGGGAATGCAAAAATACACCACTTTGTCCAGCAGTGTTTGTTGTTTTTAATGTGATGTTGAATATATTTTGCAAGTATTTGATAAAGATTTTTAGACAACAACCCTCAAGGATATTGGTCTGAAGTTTTCTTTCCTTGTTGTGTCCTTATTTTCCTTTTCAATCAGGGTAATACTCACTTTGTAGAATTACTTTGGAAGTATCTTTCCTTCTCTCTTACATATAATGGTGGAGCATTGATATCAGTTCTTCTTTGAATATCTGATAAAATTCAGCCCTGTGTTCACCTCTGGTCCTGGAGGCTTTTTATTACTCCTTCGGTGTAATTGCTTTTATTAGGTTGGAATTTTGCATTCCTTTGATTTATATTTTGAGTTGTTTAGATTCATATGTACTGCTTCATACATATATTCTATGCTTTCCATTTTTTACCATGTCAGTCTTCATAATGTTTTTCTACATATTCCTGTTTATTGAACAAAAAGTTTTCCAGATAATTCCCAGTAGTGTTCTGGATTTCAGTGATATCTGTTTTAATATTTCTCTTTTGGTTTCTAGGTTTATTTATTTGTTTCTTCTTTCTCTTTCCTTTCATTACCTTGGTTAGGGGTTTATTAATTTTGATTCCCTTTTCAAAAATAAACTCTGTTCCTTTATTATGTCATAGTTTTCCTTTATTTTCTATTTTTTATATTTTAAACTCTGATAAGTAGTATTTCTTTTATTGTACTTGTTCAAATTGATTTATTGTTGTTTTTCTAATACCTTGGGTTGAAACATTAGGTTTTTCATTTGAAATCTCTCAGATTTTTAAATGTAGAGAGTCATTTTTATGAAGTTCCTTCTTACAACTGCTTTTACTAGATCAGGGGAGAGAGATGGGAAGGGAAAAGAAAGGTTACTATGCAAATTTATGTATATGTCATAAAGAATCCACTATTATGTATAAATATGCTTCAATAAAAGAAAATAAAACACTGGAAAAAAGAACTCTTTTTATTGTATCCCATAGATTCTGGGATGCTGTATCTCTATTCTCATTTTGTTCTGAGGTTTTTAAAAATTTACCCCAACTTCATCAGTGATCCATTGAACATGGAAATGTATTGTTTATTCTGCAAGTGTTCATACAGTTTTTGTAGATTTTTATTGTTTTTTAATTATTTTTCTTAGTTCATTATTGTACATAAGATCAGGGTTAATTTTGATATAATTATAAAGCATGGAATAAAAGTTTTTCCAATTAAGTACCCAATACTTTCCCATTCCCTTCCTCTCTCCTGATATTACCTTCCTCTATTCCACAGATCATTCTTCTGTTTGTTTATAGTTGTCTTAATTTGTGCTTTATGTATATATAAAGGTCAAAGTCACAGTGGTATTCTCAGATGTGTACACAGGAAAGTTTGTTCAGATTGATTCCACCATTGCTCTCTTTGCTTTCCCTCCTCTTTCCAGGCTTAATTCACTTCCTCCACTCATCTGTTCTTTTAATTTTCATGAATATTCCCATTTTTACCCTTTGTTTTCTTCTAGCTTCTTCAAATGACAGAAAACCTTCAAATGATGGAAACCTTTTACTTTCTAAGTCTCTTGTCTATTTTACTTAGCATGATATATTTTCCTGTTTTATTCATTTACAAGCAAATGCCATGATTTCATTCTCATTTATGACTTAGTTAAACTTCATTATAGGGGCTGGGATAGTAGCTTGGTTGTAGAGCACTTGCCTGTCCCTGTGAGGAACTGGGTTTGATCCTCAGCAATGCATTAAAAAAAATAAAGATACTGTGTTCATATACAAATAAAAATATTTTTAAAAAAATCACTTATACACATATATATATTCCTTTATATACATATATGTATATGTGTGTGCATATATATTGTTTGTTTATCAATCTGCTGATTGGTACCTTGACTGATTACATTGCTGGCTTGATGAATTGTGCTGCCATATACATTATGTTTCTACCAATATATGATATGCTTACTTTAGATCTTTTGAATATGTATCAGTAACTGAGATAGCTGGATCATACAGTGGTTCCATTACTATTGTTTTGAAGTTTCTCTATAATGCTTTCCAGGGTGATGGTGCTAATTTGTGGGTCCATCAACAATAGATGAGTGAACATTTTCCTTGCATCCCTGTTAACATTTATTAATATTTGACATTAAAACTGGAATAAAGTTTCAATGTACTTTTGATTTGTATTTCCCTTACTGCTAGACATGTTGAACATTTTTTTCATATACTTTTTTCATTTGCATTTCTTTTCTAAAGAAGTATCTCTGTAGTTCTTTTGTCCATTTATTTCTTGGGTCATTTGTTATTTGGAGATAAGTGTTGTAAGATTTTTACATATTCTGGATGTTAATCCCATATTTGAGGATAAGGTGGCAAAAATCTTCCCGCATTCTATAGGCTTACTTTCTGTGTTATTAATTCTTTACATTGGTATGTATAAGCTTTTAAATTTGATGCCATCCCAATTCCTGATTCTTGGTTTTATTCATGCACCTCATTATTGATATTAATTTTGGAGCGCATCTCTTTGAGTCTTCCTCAGAAATGCATTGGTCATTTATCTGGTGATGCATATCAAAGAGAACCACATGGCATTACAGGACCTATAGAACATAAGAACCACATATAATAAAATAACATTGGCTATAATGTTTATTTAAGACATGGGTACTAGTAGATTCTAATAGTTGAAGAATTAAACATAATAAATATATAGAAAGGAAAAAGAGTGAAATGGTAATAAGTGACATATATTATTAAGTTTCAGTAACAAATGAAATTCAGAATGTCAGTAAAGGAGTTGAATTCCATTTCAGGATCTGCCTAGTGTGGAGGTCCTCTCTGCCATGTCCCACATGGATGAGGAAAGGGTTAACTGCTGGAGGAAGATGTTGGCTGTTTTTCAGTCTATTTTTCAAAAACTTATGTACTCAAGAAACACACAAGAGTCAATACTCTTTTTAAACAAGAGGGCGCATGACGGCTCTGGCCATACCATCTCTGGCCTCTAACAACTACTACTCACCCAGCTCTCTTTTATTTTTAATACACAGGTAAAGGGGTTTAAGACCTAGAGGAACTTCTTCTGTGTTTGACAAGATAGAGTCAAGGAAGCCATTCTCTTAGGGGAGATATCCCAGAAGGACACAGGGAATGACTGGAATGCAGCACCACATGCTTCCTGGTAATCTGGGACAGATTTTTGTGCCTGTTAATTCCTGGACATTAGGTCTCTGCATCCCATGGCTCACCCTATTTTGATTCTGCTAAATAAGGATGGCTTCCCATAGCTTGTATCAGAGGAAAGTTGGTAAATATAAAAGGGGAGAGCAGAAGAGAGAACAAAAAAATAAAAAGTTAAATATCACAGACAACAAAACAAAGCAAAAGAAGTGGGTGCACATTTTGTAGGGAGGTAAACTCAAACATTAGAAAGTGGAAGAACACAGCATTAGAAAAAATGAGTTTCCAGTGAAAACACTGGTCCGAGAGATAGAGTACAATTTTCCAAGAGTTTTTTTTATTTATCAACATTGGAAAGTAATTAAGAAATGCATGCCACATCATGCAGGGCTATGTTTGGTTTGCCATAAATAAATATAAACACATACGATCCACCATAGATGTATATAATTTATTGCTATGTGAAAGGTTCTGACTTCCTAGAAAAGTAAATATGGTGCAGAATAATATAATCTGGAAATGAAAAAAGGTAGGACTATTACGAATGGATCAACAAAGTATAACCTGATAAAATGTTCACTGAAAGATTATGAATACTAATACACCTACAATTTGGGGAACAAAATATGATTATTTTAAATAGGCAAGTTATGTTAGAGGAACTGGTAGAAGAGTAGCTATACCCAAGAATGCTCAAACTTTTGTGAATCAAATATTGGGGACCATGTTCAAAATGCACATTGTATTCAACAGGTTTTTGCATCCACATTTCTAAAGTATTTAAAGATGTTTCCAGAGCTCCTGATCCGTGAACCACATTCTGATTTGCAAGGGAGGGAACTGCCTTGAGGAAGTCTAAATGATGAGCCGTTTCATGTTAGTTCAGCCATAACCTGATCCAGTGAAAGCACAAATATTTTTCTTTCTGAGCATATCTCTGTGGAAAGGAAAAGGACAAAAATAAGGAAGACACAAAAATTATATTCCTAGCCAAGTAAAAGGACACACCTGAAATCACAGTGAACATAGAGACTGGTATAGGAGGATTGCAGGTTCTAGGCCAGCCTCAGCAAAGAGTGAAGTTATAAGCAACTTAGCATAAGCTATCTCACAAATAAATAAATCAATCAGTTAGTTAGTAAGTAAGTAATGCTGTGGATGATGCTCAGTCATATAGGTCTCCTGGGTTATATATCTGGTACCAAATATATGTATTTTAAGATACAGCTACTGAATAGGGAAGAAATTGTAGTAGGAATAATCCAAACAAAGATTGTAAAATAAGATGAATCAATACCAAATCTCTAGAAATTGCTTTTGAATAGCTAACAGGAAGGGGAAATGAGCTAGGTAACTCTGGAAAGAAATGCAAAGGAAACAGAGGAAGCATTTCAGCTGGCCCTGCTTCTTAAACTTTGTTCCCTTAATTAAACTTAATTTTATACAGGTCAGTGAAAATTATCTATTCTCTGTATTTCTGGAAACACTCCCTCCATTCAGGCCTGCATGAAGGTCACACTGCACTGTTGCCTTCTCATTATTCATCTGTATTCACTCAAAGGCCCTTCATGTCTACAGCCCACAGCATTGATATTGGTCTAGCCATACTGCCTATGTAGCCATCAGCCTCTATCCCTTTTGCTGCCTTTGTTGTTCTCTGTCACTAATCCTCACCCATCCCTGTATGGTTATACAAATACGGGTCCATTTGGTGCTACAGCCTTCCATGTTCCTACCATTTCCTGCCTCTGGCTAATAATCTCACTTCTTAAAACTCTCTTCATACAAACCACTGGAAAAGGCACCTTTTTTCTCAACTACCTCTTACAAAAAATTATTCAGTTATTGGTTCAAATAATTAGGAATCTTGACACTGAGGTGACATAAAAAACATCTCTAATCTGGGAGCAAATAGATTAGATTTGCACAGAAAATTTTTGCAGGTCAATTTGTTAGGTCCTAAGTGGATTAGGTGCTGGGTTAGTAAGATAGCCCCACAGGGGGAAATCACTATATCAGGAATGATAGCCATAGTACAGAAAGCCTGAACAAATATTTTGCTTTTTAAGAGAGAAAATCAATTCATAAGAATAGTGAAAAAAACATTTTTGATATGAAGGTATTCATTGTCAAGTGAGTAAGAAGTATCAGTCATTAGGAAAAAAGATGAAAAGAGCATGTTGAAAAGTTATTAAAAGGAGAGAATAGGAAACTATAAATTTAGATATTTTGCGGATATTTTTAAATTCCAGGAGATTTCTTCAGCTTCAGCATACTGTACAGACAGAGCAGGCAGTCAGTTCCAGATCTTTCTGTGAGCAACCATCACGACTGACCAGAATCCCCCTGGCAAGGTGTTCAAAACCCTTACCAATTTTCCTGTAGCTTGCAAGGGACAGCTGATGATATATATGCTGATTTTTGGTTTTTTTTTTTTAAGCACAAAACTTCTGAGGAAAGGCTGTCCTTACACCATATGCTCTACTCCATTGACCTTCAATGCGACCTCACATTGGGATATGCAGCACTGAAGCATGGTTCTCAAAATCAAGAAAGGACCTCAATATCAGAAGTCAAAACCATCCTGCTCAAAAACATAAGTAAAGAATCAACATGGGAAAAACCCAAATGTCAAAACAGGGTTCATTAAAGAACATCCAAAAGTGTGATTGTCCTTCTTGAGCAGGGAGAGTGTATCCTCAAGCATTTTCAAATTTACCATCTTTTGAGTTCTTGGACTGCCTTATATCCTCCACCAAAATGCCACGTGCCTAGTGTCTCTGCCATCCTTCTTTCCAGGTGTCTTCTTTCAAATAGGGATTCTTGTGTCTTTCCTGACCCTGCAAAGCACAGTCCACTCATTCCCAGAACCATGGTACACATGAGAACACAATACACTTCCCCCATTTCGATACCGCATCTCCTCAGAACCTCCATCAATAAGAACAACGATCTCTAAAAGGGCTTCATTCCTCTTGACATTGGACCTTCAATGATACTGGGAGACAAGGTAGCAAAATACCTGTGTTTCTCCTGAATGCTATCAGCAGGAGCTCACATGTGTTCATCCCCAAATACTACAATCTGACATGCAGTCATTTGCAACCCAATGTCAAGGAAAACTGAGTGAGGAAAGCCAGGGCCAAAGGAGGCTCTCTTTGGTCCATACGTCTTGATTTTCCTGATGAGAGTGAGGTTGACATTGAAAGTGTGGAGGTGGGCAAGTACACTTCAGTTGCACAGAGTGTGGAGTGTACCCAGGAAGCCTGGTCATTACGAAGACTAGTGAAGTTGTCATTTTGAAGTTCTTGCCTTTGTAACCTGGTGACCTCATTGTCTTCAAGAACTTGCTGAGGATATAGTCACGGGAGTACGTTCATGAGAAGGATCTAAACTATGGGGTCCTGATAGGGGACTCATCTGAAGAAACACCCACCCCCTCTTTGGAAGGTTTGTGCTTGCAGAAGCAGTGCTAATTTTCACCGCAGCTCTATGCTGAAAATGTGATTGGAATAGGCTTGTGTCCACCTGGTGCTTTATCACCTATGCAAATTCAGTTGATTAGCAGAGGCAAAAACATGAGACAAGGGAAAGTTTGCATCTTCAGAAGAGTGTTTTTGACACCCCACACCATCTGTCAACTGGCGGCCCTGGGATTTGAACAGGGCCCTTGTGCATGCTAGGCAAGTCCTCTCCAACATAAGCTATTTCAGCAGCTCCAGAGTAGACACTTTTAGGCACTCTCTAGATTCTCTCATGTCTGACTCTGTCAAAATCTCTACAGAAAACCCAGTCCCAAACAAAACCAAGGAAATTCTAAGGAACTCTTCATCTCCCTTTTCACAGCAGTCCAGCAAGGATCTTCTGCGCACGTCAAGACCCACAATCTGATGGTGGATCGTGAGGGGAAAGGTTTATCCTGGTCTATTGAAGGTGGACAGGCTTGTAGCTCATCAGTGAGCTCAAAATGATATCAGTGAGCATGGAGGCTGGGGGGAAGGAGGAGAGGAAGTCCTACAAGACTATCAGAATATGCTCAGGTTGTTAGTATGAAGGGAAATATCTGGGATCATTCACATCTGGATCCGTAGCCATTGCAGTCACAGTCCGCTGATGACTTCCCTTCTCTTTTCTCCTGGAATTTTCCTTGGACAATTTCTCACCAGATTTATCTGGGCAAATGCACAATGCATCGGAGTTGCTAGATCTGGTCTACCATGTAATTTATGCGTGAGGAAGAGGAAGGTGTTTCTCCTGGGCAAAACCTTTTTCCCTAAATGAGGGAATGCCTGAGGAACACAGCCATACCCAGTATGTAAACATAAACAGGCAAAGTGAAGTGGTGTGGCTAAGGAGAACCGTGGTCTCAACAGTGCAAATCACTGGAAGGAAAAAAAAAATTAGTCATCCAATGTCCACCTTCCTCTACTTATGTTTGCAACGCTTTTTCTCAAGATCCAGTGGAGTTAGATAAGTGCCTGAAAGTTATATCTCAGATGTCCCAATCCTTCAACTGCAATCCTTTCCACTCTGCAAATGGCCTCACTTCTGGTTTCCAGTGCTCCAATACCATGAGAGCCAAAGATGGGAGAGCGACTCTATTCTCAGTGGAAGTGGCAGACTGCGGGCATGGTGGGTGTGAGGGTGTGGTGGTGCCAGGCTGCGGTAGGAGCAAACACGTTTTCACTCTCCCCAGAGTCTTTGACAGGGCCTTGGGCCACCTGGATGTTGAAAACTGGCTTCTGTCACCTCGTGCCTGCACTTCAGACAGCGCCCGATGTCACAAAGGTGCGGCATGAGAGGACTATGGCCTCACAGTTCCCATGGCCACCAGAGACGCTTCTGGTTCTGGATGCTTCAGACAGGGATTGGAAAGAAGAGACAGCTCAGCGGTGTCAGTAAGAGGAAAGAGGAAGTGAGCAAGGGCCAGGGGCCTGATCTTTCATAAAAAGGGATCCTAACAACTTGTCCCAGTTGAAATGGAGCTATGGGGTATGCTGGGCGCAGGCTAGGGGGCCCTGGATATTTCCGGATCCAGGCAGGACTGGAGACCCCACTGAAGTGTGACAGCTCGCACTACACTCCAGGCCTGCTAGGTGGCGCTGTGCTGGTTTGGCCACAGTGGGCATCATGACAGCCCAGTTACCTAGATCCTGTTGTGCGGAGGGAGCCCACTCGAGGTCTGGGGGACCAGGCAGGGATGGAGGGCCCCATGAGGGCACGTGGGTCACCCAGCTTAGCACGAGCCCCATCGGCATTACTCTCCAAAACCATTCCTACAAGTGTAGGCAGGCACAGCATTTGCCGGAGTCTGGCAACTCGCCTAGGCTCCTAGCAGCCACATGGCGTGGTGGCTACTGACAGCTTGCAGCAGGGGAGCGTGCAGCTCAGCTCCCTTGCTTAGGTGCTCCTTGAATTGGGAAACATCACGCCCCTCCTTTCTGAGATAGCCCTAAGAGGAGACAGACATCTGGATCCTGGACAGCTTTTCTTCCAAGTGGAGGTGGGTGGCTGCTCTGATGGCTCCTGAGGAGACCAAGGAGTCATTCACTCAGACTGTTGGAAAGAAGACAGGAGGGAAGTTCCAGGACAGGAGAGATGTTCTGAGCTCACTCCACCTGCCAGGGCCAACGACCTTGGTTTCTGGCTTACGACTGGCCTACACTCAGATTTTGACCTGCTCTGATATTTCTGGAGGTCCTTCAACACACCTTCAGGTGCATAAATATCTAGCCAATATCTGTTTACCCAAGGGTTCATTCCCTTGACAAGAGTAGTGCCTCTGAGGCAAAGGACCCTCTGAGAAATGGCCAAGAATCCTATTTCCAGCACCTGAAAGATGCAGAGCAGAAGTTAGTGGATGAAACAAGAGCCTGCTCTTGGCCCAATGAACACATTTTCACAGGGCAGAACACCAAAGGTAACATGCCTCGTGCTGGAACAAACTTCAAGACTGAATCCACCAAAAGAATGAGTAAGGACATTTGTGGGGACCGCAAAGCAGAAGGGTGTCGGTGCTGAAAATCCAAATTCACTGAAGTGACACGAACATAATGGCAGTGTTTACAGTTTCTGTCCAAATTCCAGGAGATTTCAGAAGCATCAGCATACTGTACAGACAGAGCAGGCAGTCAATGCCAGATTATTCTGTGTGCAACCATCATGACTGACCCGTGTCCCCATGGCTAGGACGTCAATACTCTTGCCAATTCCTGGCTCTTTCCTGTTGCTTGAACAGGACAGCTGACGATATATGTGCTGATTTTTAATTTTTTTCAGCACAAGAACTCTGAGGAAAGGCTTTCCTTACACCACACCCTATACTCCATTGACGTTCAATGTACACGACCTCTCATTGGGATATGCAGCACTGAAGCATGGCTATTGAAACCAAGAAAGCACCTCAATATCAGAAGTGAAAATCTTCCTGCTCAAAAGCATAAGGGAAGAACCAACAAGGGAAAAACGTGAATATCAAAATAACATACATGAATGAACAACCAAAAGTGTGATTGTTCTTCTTGAGCAGGGAGAGTGTATCCTCAAGCATTTTCAAATGTTACTGTCTTTTGAGTTCTTGGACTGTCCTATATCCTCCACCAATTCGCCACATGCCTAGTGTCTCTTCCATCCTTCTTTCCTTGTGTTTTTTTTCGAGTAGGGTTTCTTGTGTATTTCCTGACCCTGCAAAGCACAGTCCACTCATTCCCAGAACCATGGTACACATGAGAAGACCATACAATTCACCCATTTCTACACCACATCTCCTTAGAACCCCCATTAATGTGAACAATGGTCTCTAAAAGGACTTCATTCCTCTTGACACTGGACCTCCAATGATACTGGGAGACTAGGAAGCAAAATTCCTGTGTTGCTCCTGAATGCTGTCAGCAGGAGCTCACACGTGTTCATCCCCAAATCCTACAATCTGACATGCAGTCATTTGCAACACGATGCCAAGGAAAACTGAGTGAGGAAAGCCAGGGCTAAAGGCAGCTCTCCTTGGTCCTCATCTTTTGAATTTCCTGATGTCAGTGAGGTTGACATTGAAAGTGCGGAGGTGCGCAAGTCCACTTCAATTGCACAGAGTCTGGAGTGTGCCCAGGAGGCCTGGTCATTACGAAGACCAATTCAGTTGTCATATTGAAGTTCCTGCCTTCGTAACGTGGTGGCCTCGTCTTCTTAAAGAACTTGCTGAGGATATATTCCCGGGTGCACACTTGTGAAAAGGATCTAACTTCTGGGGTCCTGAGAGTGGACTCATATGAGGGAACACCCACCCCTTGTTAAGAAAGGTAGGGGATCCCAGAAGCAGTGTTAAATTTCACCACAGTCCCATGCTGATAGTCTGTTTGGAATAGGCTTTTGTGTCCACCTAGTGCTTTATCACTTGTGGTGATTGATTTGATGAGCAGTGTCAAAAATGTGAGACAAGGGAGGGTTCACATCTTCAGAAGAGTTTACTCAACACTGTAGTCCCCTCCGTTAACGGAGGACCTGGGGATTTGAACCCGGGTCCTTGTGCATTCTATGCAAGTGCCCTCCAACATGAGGTATTTCATCAGCTCTGGAGTAGCTGCTTTTAGGCACTCCCTAGATCCTCTAATGTCTGACTGTGTCAAAATCTCTGCAGAAAATCTGGTCCCACACAAATCCAATGAAATTTAAGGAACTCTTCCTGAGTTAGCAGTCCAGCAAGGATCTTCTGTACACGTCAAGACCCACAATCTGGTGGTGGGTCATGAGGGGAAAGGTTTATCCCGGTCTATTGAAGGTGAACAAGACTTGTAGCTCATCAATTAGCCTAAAATGATATCAGTGAGCATGGAAGCTGGGGGGCAGGAGGAGAGGCAGTCCTACAGGATATCAGAATATGCTAAGGTTATTATTATGAAGGGAGAATTCTGGGATCATTCACATCTGGATCCCTAGCCATTGCAGTCACAGTCCGCTGATGCCTTCCCTTCTCCTCATTTTCTCCTGGCATTTTCCTAGGACAATTTCTCACCAGATTTATCTGGGCACAATGCATAATGCATCAGAGTTGCTGGATATGGTCTACATTGTAATTTATGCGTGAGGTAGAGGAAGGTGTTTCTCCTGGGCAATTCCTTTTTCCCTAAATGAGGGAATGCCTGAGGAACACAGCAGACCCAGTAAGTAAACCTAAACTGGCAAAGTGAATTGGCTTGTCTGAGGATATCTGCAGTCCCAGGAGTGATAATCAGTGGCAGGAAAAAAAAGTTATTCGTCCAATGTCCACTTGCCACGAGTTAGTTTAGCAATTCTTTTCCTCAAGATTCAGTAGAGTTAAATAAGTGGCTGAATGTCACATTGGGGTTGTCCCAATCCTTCAACTGCAATACTTTCCATTCTGGAAATGGCTTTGATTTGGTTTCCAGTGCTCCCTTGCCTTGAGAGCCAATATGGGAGAGTGACTCTATATTCAGTGGATGGGGAAGATTCTGGGCATGGTGGGTGTGAGGGCGCGATGGTGACAGGCTCAGTTAGGAGCACGAACTTTCTCTCTCTCCCCTGAGTTTGACCTTGGGCCACGTGGATGTTGAAGACTGGCCTCTGTAATCTCGTACCTGGACCTCAGCAGCACCTGATGTCACAGAGGGGTGGCCTGGGAGTACTGTGGCATCATGGTTCCCATGGCAACCTGAGATGCTTCTGGTTGTGGCTGCTTCAGGAGGTGGTTGAAGAGACAGCTCAGTGGTGAGGGTAAGAGTAAAGTGGAAGGGAGGGAGGGCCAAGAGCCTGATCTTTCATGCAATGGGATCCTATCCTCTTGTCCCAGTTGAAATGGAGCTATGGAGTGTTCGGCACGCAGGCGAGTGGACAGTAGATAGTTGTGGATCCAGGCCGGACTGGAAACCCCACTGAAGTGTGACAGCTCGCACTACACTCAAGACCTACTAGATGGTGCTGTGGTCGTTTGGCCTCAATGGGCATCATGACAGCCCTATCACCTAGATTCTGTTGTGGGGCATGAGCCCACTCGAGGTCTGGGGGATCAGGTGCTGACGGAGGGCTGCATGAGGGCACGTGTGTCACCCATGTTAGCACCGGCCCCAATGGCATTACCCTCCGAAACCATTCCCTCAAGTGTAGACACACCCAGGACTTGCCAGAGTCTGGCAACTCGCCTAGGCTTCTCGCAGCCACATGGCATGATGGCTGCTGACAGCTAGCGGCAAGGGAGTGTGCAGCTCAGTTCCCTGGTTTAGGTGCTCCTTGAATTGGGAAACATTACGCCACGTTCCTAGTGTCTCTGCCATCCACCTTTCCATATGTCTTCTTTCAAGTAGGGATTCTTGTGTCTTTTCTGATCCTGCAAAGCACAGTCCACTCATTCCCAGAACCATGGTGCACATGAGAACACCATACACTTGACTCATTTCTACACCACATCTCCTCAGAACCTCCATCAATATGAACAACTGTCTCTAAAAGGGCTACATACCTCTTGACACTGGACCTCCAATGACACTGGAAGACTAGGTTGCAAAATCCCCATGTTGCTCCTTAATGCTATCAGCAGGAGCTCACATGTGTTCATCCCCAGATCCTACAATCTGACATGCAGTCATTTGCAACACGATGCCAAGGAAAACTGAGTGAGGAAGCCAGGGCCAGAGGTGGCTCACTTTGGTCCTCACCTCTTGAATTTCCTGATGACAGTGTGGTTGACATTGAAGGTGCAGAGTACACAAGTCCACTTCAATTGCACTGTTCAGGAATGTGCCCAGGTGGCATGGTCATTACCAAGAGTAATGTAGTTGTCATTTTGTAGCTTCTGACTTTGCAACCCTGTGGCTTTGTCTTCTTCAAGTACTTGCTGAGGATATAGCCCCGTGAGCACTCTTTTCAGAAGGTTCTAACCTTTGGAGTTTTGAGAGATGACTCATCTAATGGAGCACCCACCCCTTCTTATGAATGGTGGGTGATCGCAGAAGCAGTGCTAATTTTCACCACAGCCCCATACTGAAAGTCTGATTGGAAAAGACTTTTGTGTCCACCTGGTGCTTTATCCCTTGTGGCGATTCAGTTGTTAAGCAGAGGCAAAAACGTGAGTAGAGTTAGTGTTTGCATTTTCAGAAGGGTGTACTCTACACCCCCACACCCTTCAGTCAGCTGTCGGCCTGGGGATTTGAACTGGGGCCCTTGTGCATGCTACGCAAGTGCTCTCAAACCTGAGTTATCTTATTGGCTCCATGGTAGGTGCTTTTAGGCACTCCCTAGATCCTCTAATGTCTGACTGTCAAAATCTCTGCAGAAAACCCAGTCCCAGACAAAGCCAAAGAATTTCTAAGGAACTCTTCATCTCCCTTTTCACAGCAGGTCAGCAAGGATCTTCTGTGCATGTTAAGTCCTACAATCTGATTGTGGGTCTTGAGGGGCAAGGTTTATCCCTGTCTATTGAAGGTGGACAAGGCTTGTAGCTGATCAGTGAGTAGAAAATGATATCAGTGAGCACGGAGGCTGGGGGGCAGGAGGAGAGGCAGTCCTACAAGACTATCAGAATATGCTCAGGTTGTTAGTATGAAGGGAGACTTCTGGGATGATTCATTTCTGGATCCCTAGTCATTGCAGTCACAGTCCGCTGATGCCTTCTTTTCTCGTCTTTTCCCTCCTGGCATTTTCTTGGACAATTTCTCACCAGGATTTATCTGTGCACAATCCACAATGTATCAGAGTTGCTCGATCTGTGCTACCATCTAATTTATGGTTGAGGAAGAGGAAGGTGTATCTCCTGGGCAATGCCTTTTTCCCTAATTGAGGGAATTCCTCAGGAACACAGCCAGACCCTGTCAGTAAATCTAAACAGGCAAAGTGAAGTGTGTCTGAGGAGATCTGCAGTCCCAGGATCAAGAATCACTGGCAGGAAAGTAAATCAGTCATCCATTGTCCACCAGCCACTTGTTAGGTTTGCAACTCTTTCTCTCAAATTCAGTGGAGTGTGTTAAGTGGCTGAAAGTCATATCTGGGATTTCCCTATCCTTCAAATTTAATCCTTTCCTTTCTGAAAATGGCCTCACTTTTGGTTTCCAGTGCTCCTGTGCTGTGAGAGCCAAACTTGGGTGAGTGACTCTATTCTCAGTAGAAGGGGCAGGCTTTGGGCATGGTGGGTGTGAGGACATGGTGGTGCCATTCTCCAGTAGAGTCACACACTTTCTCTCTCTTCTACAGGCTTTGACCGGGCCTTGGGCCACCTGCATGTTGAAGACTGGCTTCTGTGACCTCATGCTTGCACTTCAGACAGCACCTGATGTCACGGAGTGGCGGTTTGACAGCTTGGTGGCCTCATGGTTCCTGTGGCCAAGACTAGTGTGGTTGTCAATTTGAAATTTCTGACATTGCAACTGGTAAAACTCATCTTCTTCAAGAACTTGCCTAGGATATACCCTCTTGAGCATGCGGATGACAGTGATCTACCTTATGAGTTCCTGAGTGTTGACTCATCTCAAAGAACAGCTGATTTTAAGAAATGCAGGTGACCGGTGACGAACTGGAAACTTTCACCGCAGCTCCATGCTGAAATTCTGAGTGGAGTGGCTTGCATGTCCAACTGTTATTTATTCAAGTGTGTTGATTGAGTTGATGAAAAGAGGAGAAAAATTTGAGAACATGAAAGGTTGGCATATTCAAAAGAGTTTTATTTTCTTTCAAGTATTGGGTGTTTTCCAGAATTGGTTATGCATGCCTGTAATCCCAGGAGCTTTGGAGGCTGTGGTCAGTGGATCTCCAGTTTAAACCCAGTCCCAATAATGCCATGGTGCCAAGCAACTAAGATTCTGTCTCTAAATATAATAGAAAATATGACTGGTAATATGGCTTAGTTGATAAGTGCCCCTGAGTTCAATCCCTTGTACTCTTCCCCCATAAATTAGAGAGATTGTGTCTCTCTGCTGCCTAGTCTGGCTCTAAACTCCAGGGTTCAAATGTTGGTCTTATCTCAGCCTCCTATGTATTTGGGACTTACAGGTGAATGCCACTACACCTGGCTGTTTAGATTGTTGTGTGTGTTGGCGAGAAGGGTGCTAGAGATCAAATCCGAGCCATATGTGTGCTACACAGATGTTTGTTCTACCACTGGTCTATGTTCACAAACAGAACAGCATTTTAAGGAAGTACTATTCTTAAGCTTTTAATGAAAATACTTATGATTCAGTGTCCTGAAATAATGAAACATTTGTATAGTTTTGTGAAGATGTTTCATCTTAAATTCTCCATAACAACCATTGTTACTTATATTAGGCCATGACTTTCATGTGGTTTTTACCTATCAGTAGATGTCCCAAGTATTTGAGAAATTTTTCCTGCTATCCCATAGTCTACTGAAAGAAAATGCCCCAGCCACTTAATAAAAGAAGAAGAAAGGCATTGGGGCTGTAGCTCAGTGGTAGAGCTTTTGTCTCACATGTTTGAGGCACTAGGATCAATCCTCATTACCATATTAAATTAAATTAATAAAGATTAAAAATAAAAAAAGAAAATGGCCATTCTTAGGTTGTGCTTTATACAAGGATGGTTGCATTCTTTATTCTCTACCATAGGACCTAACATTTTATTGGTGGTCACAACTGATTGGATCAGGTTAAAGTCTTGTTACAGAGTCAGCCATTTTGTAGGCCTGCCAATGACCTAGGTGATTTGATAATGCCAAAATGGGAGGCTGGTGATCATATCTCAGAAAATTAATATAAGAATCCAAGAGAGTCAGTCAGCAATTACTAGGAAGAGGGGAGTAGAAACTAAGAAAGTCTCAAGTATTAAATGGCAGTGTCACAAGGTGGAGGAATTGAGACAGATGTGATTGGGTACTTCCTACTGCTGAGGGTTGATGAGGCAATTCAGTTTTTAAGGTTGTGCTAGATCTTACTCCAGCCTCTGATGCCTAACTGCAGCTTTCCTGGGTGGTACTGGGGAGTCATCTGCTAAGATTTCACTTGCATTTTTATCTCTTTTTGTCTTATGTGTTTCTTTCCCTGTCCCTTTCCTGAACAAGAGCCTGTTCCTTGTGACTAATATGGTCTATCCTCCTCTGGGACCTTCTAATTTCTGTATTTATACTACTAACTCATCTCGCACATATGCTTCATTTTTATCACCAGTCATTTGCTTAGTATTTTCACTGAAAATACTTACTCTCATCTCTCCTTTAAAATATTCTAAAGAGAACTAACGATCTTTGTCTTTGTTATTGTTCTGGTGCTGGGGTTCTAACCCAAAACCTTGTGTGTGCTAATGAGCAATATCACCAACCACAGACCTAATGATTTTTAACCTAAATTTTATACACATTCCCTATTTTAGTTTTGTTTATTTTTGTTCTTTGTTCTTGTTTTTTTTTTTTTTTTTTTGAACTGCTCATTGAACTTGGGAGCACTTAAGCACTGTATTTTATTTAGAAACAGGGCCTTGCTGAGTTCTTATGGCCTCACTAAGTTGCTGAGGCTGGTTTTTAACTTCAAATCCTGCCTTTCCTTCCAAGTCACTGGGATTGCAGGCATGTACCACTGTTTCTGGTCCCTATTTTAATTGTCAATATCACCATCCTCCCTTTTATTCAAATTAAAATTTTTAATATTATTTTTTACTCTCCATTTACTTTGACCCTTTTTTCAAGAAATGTTTAAAGAGTTTGAATAAAATTTGTCTACAAAATACCTAGTGGTGACATTATTCTCTTTTTAGGTACCTCATAATATCTTGTTTAGTGGTTGGCATATAGTGATTTGTTCTTAAGAGTATTTGAATAAAATTATAATGAGAATGAAGAAATATGCTAGAAAACAAAAAAGTTGAAACTGATTTTGAACTTCATTATTTTTGATGAAAAAGTCTTGGTCAGACAACAGTTGGATCCTTTTGATGAGTTTATTCAGATGTTTCTTCAAAGAATAATGGAAGATGCTCCACCTATTGACCTACAAGCTGAAGCTCAACAGGCTAGTGGAGAAGTCAAAGAACTGGTAAGATGGATATTCTAATAACATAGATAGAACATGGATAGAAGATAGTTTAAAATTTCAACCGTGCTTGCACTTGACTTAAAGGTTAAAAGTCAGTAAGAGGTTTTAGCAGTGTACATACACCATCTTTAGTCAACTTCTGATTTATTCTTAGTAGAGATGTGTTTTTGTAAGTAAGTCAAAACCCTAATACTTATGCAGATGGGGGGTATTTATTATTTGGGAAGAAGAAACTCAAAGATGAACAACTATGAGAAGCAAGCCAGAAGTAATTACTTTACATAATTTTACTTTTTGCCTCTTTTCTCCCCTTCCAGTTCTGGGGATTGAACCTAGAACCTTGTACATGCTACAAAAGCACTCGACTTCTGATCTATGTGCCAACCACTTTTTTATTTTATATTGAGAGACTCTTTCTCATTAAAAAGGCTGTCCTCAAACCTGAAAATCATCCTGCCTTAGACTTCCAAGTAACTAGAATTACAGGCAGTTTCATCATGTCTGTATAAGAAAAAGTGTTAGGAGGACTTTTCCTCCTGATTTTTGTTTATTACATGGGATGCATTATCATAACAATATGAGACTGAAAAAAAAAAAGGAAAACCACAAACTGAATGTGGGGGTGCCTTTCTGTAATCCTAGCTACTTCCAAGGTTGAGGCTGGAGGACCTCCAGTTTGAGCACAGTCTGGGTAAGAAGGGGAGACAATTATCAAAGTACAAACAAAAGACAAAAAGGAAAATCATCAAAACTTATTAGCCCTTTTTATTTTTTTAGTTCTCTAAAGTTTTATTCACATATGTGCATTTTAAGCATTGTTAAAATTATAACTTAAAATTATAACATTGTTAAATGTAGGATTTTTGCTTTATATAATGATTGTAAAGTCCAAAATAATGTGTTGACTGTCCCCAGTTTTAGAAATGTAGAGAGTAGATGTGGGATAATGTTGGACTTTGATTAATGGGAAAAACTGTAAAGCAAAATAGGTAGAGTTAGTGGGAAAAGTGGTTATTTCTAGCCATTTCAGTCTTATTTCTCCATAGCTTATATTAAGAGGGCTGGTTTGTTCTCATCCTAATTGGACATACTACACAGAATTTTGCTCTTAACAGCAAAAGTAATTAAATTTTCAGGGGCTGTGATGGAAAAAGGAACATAAGATGTCTTTTTTCTCATTTTTTTCTTCATGGTTTATGCATAAGTAGAGATATAATAGTATAACAGCATATTCAAAGTAATAGTAGAAGTGATCTGTAAAGTTAAATTATCAAAGCTTAATAGAAAAGAAGAGCAGAGGAGAAAGAGGCTTAGGCAATTCCACAAGAAAGTGGAAAGTATTTGATGTATTTGGTTTCAGAATGGGATGGGAACCACAGTAATCAACCTCTGAATTTTAGTTTATCTTCCCCCCACCTCCCACCCCATAATACAAGGTATTTAATACAGGGCCTCACCTGTGGTGAGGCAAGTCCTCTACCACTGAGCTATATTCCCAGCCCTTTTTATTTTATTTTGAGATAGGGCCTTAATGAGTTGCCCAGGCAGCTTTTGTCTCAGTCACTCAAGTAGCTGGGATCACAGGTGTGTGCCCCTGCACCCAGCTCAGTTTCTGTTTTTGGTCTTACTGGATGATAAGATGGAGCCAGATTGTCAGAGATTTTGGTTGATGTAAGGAATTGTTGAAAAATTATCAGAGAATATGCATAAACATTATTTAAGAAAGGTCACTTTGGAAATGGTATTTACTTGAAAGGAAAGGAGGCTGGAAGTAGTTGAAAATCTTAGAATAGTCTAAGATAGTTTCCTAATCTAGAGTGATGATAGAAATAAAGAATGGAGGATTCCTTCCCTTTGGTTCAATTCTCCTACAAATTCTCTTTTCCCTTTAACTATTCCAGCTTGGGAGCCTTGGATATCAATAATTTTCCCTTAGGAAAGGGTCTGCTTAGTCCTATCTTGTATGAGATTTGGTGTAGGGAGAAATTCTGTATCTGTATCTCTCTGAAGAGTTATATTCATGGATCTTGTTTAATTAGGCAGCAGATGTTTAATTGAGAACTTTTTGTTTGTTTGTATTTTGCTGTGGGTTGAGCTATAGTCAGCCAGGATTGGAAGTGCTTAGTACTTTATACAGAATGAGAATGATTAGGATTTCTCTTTTGGTGGCTGTGTGTGTGTTTGGTACTGGGATTTTAACCCAAGGGTACTTTACCACTAAGCTGTATCCCAAGTCTTTTAAAAAATTTTGAACAATTTTGAGACAGGGTTTCACTAAGTTGCTTAGGAGTTTGCTAAGTTGCTGAGACTGTCCTTGAACTTGCCATCCTCTTGTCTCAACCTCCTGAGTCACTGGGGCTATAGGCATGTGCCACTGTGCCTGCCTTTTTAATTTTAATTTTTTGGTTATTTAATGGAAGAGTTAGGTTTATTTTTTCTAATATTCTATTGATTAGATTTGAGAAGTTCTAAATGTCAATTTATTTTTCTTCTCTGGTCATTTTGTACTTTTGACCTTAACCAGAGAGAGGGGTATGAAATTGTATAGATCATTAATAAAATTTGTTTTGACTGATATAAACCTGTATGCAGTTTTTATGTACCTGTGGCATATTGTCATCTTATTTATGTCTTAAGAAAGCAATTACGTGTAAAACTATAAATATATGTAGTGTGTATGTTGACTTCGAAGAGTCCTTATATTAATAAAATAAATTAATTTTGCCAGTTTGAAGAGCTAATTTTACTTAAAATATTAATGTCAGTTATTAATGTCAGAGTCAATAAAGTGTTTATGGAAAAATTTATTTACCCTTTTCCTGTTTCTTGTTTAATTTTAGCCAATATATTTGTTGAAATTTAAACAAATTTACCTCTCCAAACCTACTCATTGGTAAAGAGATGGTGCTCCTTCACTAATGATGCCAAATGAGGCCAGATTAAGAAATCTCATGTAAGAAATATATATTTTTTATCATCAGCTGATACTGAAACAGAATTCAAAAAATATATATTAGCCAGGTGAAGATTTATGTTGTAGAAAATACCCTACTATTGCTCAACTGTGACCTACTTCTATTTTCAAAGGTATTCTGCTCCACTTTATGTTTACATAACAAAAAGAGTCATTAAAGAAGGTGAAGAACAACTTAAGACTCAGAATCAGAAAACTTTTATAGAAAAAATTCCAATTATGTTGTGTTCAACTTACTGTCTGTTCAGATCATGATCTTTGTGAGTTAAATGAATGTCCCTTGGATTCTGGTTGCTATTTTATTATTGATGGATTTGAAAGGCATATAATATTATTTTAAAGCATTACAAAATGATAGCTAAAATTTAAATTATTAAATTTGAAATGAAAAAGTAGACTTTCATACAGGTTAACCAGAAAGTGGATTTAAAATTATTTATGGTGTGACAGCTAAACTTAAGCTTTATTTAGATGAAATAATATAAATTAGTATTTCATCATTTGTTAGAGTTATATATTTTTACAAAGCATTTAATGCAAAATGGAGTTTGCAAAGTTCAAGAATTACTATTTCTCTGTGAATCTTTATGATCAAGTTAAATTAGGGTGCACACTTCACACTTTGTACTTCAATGGCCTTTTGGTTTTATGGCCCATATAGGTTCTGATTGCCCAAGAGAAAATGGCAACAAACACAGTCTATGTGTTTGCCAAAAAGGACTCTAAATATGCCTACACAGGAGAGTATAGGTCGTGTCTGGAGAATTCTTCCCGACCTACCAGTACTATATGGGTTAGCATGCTGGCAAGAGGAGGGTGGGTATGGTCTGGGATATGATATGTTGTTTTGTTCATTCCTTTGTGTCTTGTTTTGCATTCTTAGTCAAAAAAATGTTCTCTGGAGCATGTAATTGGTATTATGTGTTAGGTCTTATTATTATTACCATGTAACAGATTACTCCAACAGCAAAATTTATCACCTTGTAATTTCTGTTTGTCAGGAATCTGAGTGTAGCTTTGCTGGGTCATCTGAGTGTCTCTCAAAAGGTGAGTCAAGGTGTTTGCCTAGGCTGCAGTAATCCCAAGCATACTCACATGTTTGTTGGCAGGATTCAGTTCCTTACTGGCCATTGGACAGTTTCAGGTCTTTACTGGCTGTTGGTTGGAAGCCTCTCTGTTTCTTGCCATGTGGTTCTCTCCATTCAGTAGCTGACCCAGAGAGCAAGCACAAAGAGCCATAGAGCCAGGCACAGTGACACGTGTATAATTCCAGCAACCTGGGAGGCTGAGGCAGGATGATCATAAGTGTGAGGCCAGCCTGAGAAACTTAGCAAGACCTTTTCTCAAAAAAAATTAAGCGGGGAGGTTGGTGCTAAGGATGTGTTAGAATGCCCACAAAGGCCTGCGTAATTCCTATAATGGGGAGTGGGGACCCGCAGAAGAGCTACAGAGTATAAGCAAGCTGGAACCACTCTTTTATAGTTTACTCAGGGATTCTATCATAAGTTTTTATTTTTCTTTATGGTACTTGGGAATGGACCCAGGAGTGACCTACTACTAACTACATCCCCTGTTCTTCAGAAGAAATTGGAAAAGAGAAGCTTGTATTTAAGAGGCTCTTTGTTAGTTTTGAAGCAGTATTCAAACAAGAAGTTACCTCACTATTTTAGTCAACTTTTTTGCTGCTGTGACTAAAGGACTGACGAGCACAATTGTAGGGTAGGAAAAGGTTGAGGGCTTACAATTTCAGAGGTCTTAGTCTGTAGAATGCTGGCTCCATTCCTTGGGGCTTGAAGTGAGGCAGAACATTATGGCAGAAGAGTGGGACTGAGGGAATAGCCTGCATGGTGGTCAGAAAGCAGAGATTCCACTTGCCATATACCTAAAGTCACGCCCCCAATTTCTCTCTCCTCCTCCAGCCATACCCTGATATTTCAGTTACCACTCAGTTAATCCCTATCTGGATTAAGTCACTGATTAGGTTAAGGATATAACCCAATCATTTCCTCTCCTTACCTTGCATCGTCTCACACGTGAACTTTTGGGAAACATCACATATAAACCATAGCACTCACAGATTGCCTCTGATTTAATATTTAGTTTTTATACTGTAGTTAGCTTTTTCTATATTTGTCTATTCATGTCCTTGCTCTTTTACTGCTCATCTATTTTTTTCTTCCCCAAACCCCCCAACCTCCAGGGGGTATGGGATAGAAAGGTATAAATTGTATTTGTATTATTTGACAGTCAAAAGTGATTTGCAAGTGTGGTATTTGGTTAATTCTTAGAGGATCTTGACAAGCAGATGGATGAGAATGGAAGTTCTATATGGTTTAAATGACCAGGTTGTCTGTAAAATTAGTTAACATATTTAAGCGGCTTTGAAAAGCAGTTGTAGGAGGTTCCTCAGAGTATGGGGAGACATGATTTTTTGAAATACATGAACTTAAATGGTTTTCTTGCTGTCTCCCATTTTTTTGGGTTTTTTTTTTAAAACATTTTTTTGTTTGGTGGTATTGGGGATTGAACTTAGAGTTACTTTACCACTGAGTTATACCCCTATCCCTTTTTATTTTTTATTTTGAGACAGGGTTTTGCTAAGTTGGGGAGACCTGTTTGGACTTTGCCAAGGCTGACCTCCAATTTATAAACCTCCTGCCTCAGCCATCTGAGTAGTTAGAATTTAAATGGTTTTCTTGATGCTTTTATATTTCTCTGAGCTCTTGTATATTTGTGTTCTAATGGTATTTTATTTTTCTAGGGTGCAAAAAAAAGTACTATTGGTCAGTACATTGTGGCATCTCTACCATATATCAAACAAGAAATTCCCATAATTATTGTGTTCAGAGTTTTAGGTTTTGTGTCTGATAGAGACATCCTAGAACATATTATTTATGATTTTGAAGATGCAGAGATGATGGAAATGGTAATGTGAAAACAAAATGTATTCATAGTGTCTGATAAGAAAATTAGAGGTATTAATTGTTGCTAACTTAAAACATAGAAAAACTGGTTATGGCAGTGCATACCTGTAATCTCAGCATCTCCAGAGACTGAGGCAGGAGAATTGCTAGTTCAAAGCCAGCCTCAGCAACTCAGTGAGGCCCTAAACAACTCAGCAAGATCCTGTCTTTAAATAAAGTATATATATAAAAAAAAAAAGACTGAGAGTGTGGCTCAGTTGTTAAGTGCTCCTGGGTTCAATCCCTGGTACCAAAGCAAACAAACCCTAAAACAGCAGAAATCTGTGATGAAGAGCAATTTGATTGTCACAAATTTTATATGTAGTGAAAGTCTTCCCTGTCTAGGCCTCTCTGCTGACAGTTTCATATAAAATAGACTTGAAAAGTAGAGATAGTCAAAAGTTCAATGGCAGCCCCATGAAAAAAGCAGTAAGGAAAATTATAAAGGTACACTAGTCTAGTGTAATTTAGTAAAAAGGAAAAATGAGTAGTTGATACCTTTTTTCCTTTTTATTTTAAGGAAAAGAAAAACCTTTTGTTTTGTATGAATTTTAAACTTATAGAACAGTAGAAGTACCAAGAACTCTGTATTTAGATTTAGTTGTTAACTTGGCTATGTTTGCTTTATTATTCTATCTATACATACACATGACTTTTTTCTGGACCATCTGAGAGTAAGTTAACAGGTATTATGCCTCTTTACTCCTAATACTTCAGTGTCTGTTTCCTAAAATCCAAGATACTCACTTACATAATTATAGTATAATTTCTAAAATCAAGAAATTTAATGTAGATGTAATACCGTGAGTATGCAGATCTTACTCATGTATTTGCTAGTTGTCTCCATAATACCATTTCTTCCCCTCCATTGATAGGGGATTGAGTTTAAGGGCATTATACTACTGAGTCACAGTCTCATTTGTGTGTGTGTGTGTGTGTGTGTGTGTGTGTGTGTGAGTGAGTAGGTGAGTGAGTGTGTGCAGTGCTGGGGATCAGACTCAGGGCCTTGAGCCACATCCCCATATCCCATTTTTTTTTTTTTTTGTATATTTTGAGACAGTCTTGCAAATTTGCCTAGCCTGACCTGGAACTTGGAATCTTCCTGCTTCAGCCTCCAATTCAGGATCATTCATTGCATTTTTTTCTTTATTTATTTTGGTACCAGGGATTTAACCTTGGAGTGTTTTACCACTAAGCTACATTCCCAGCCCTTTGAGGTGGTTCTTCTAGTTCTAAGGTTTTTATAATTCCTTGATTTTCTAAAAACACATATTTGATTAGGTTCATAGGAATATTTGGCATGTTATTAAGTTAAATGAGAGCTGACTCATTTTGAGGTGAAAATATGAATTTGAAAATTTCTATATAAATTATTTGACAGGTTAAACCTTCTCTTGATAAAAGTTTTGTCATTCAAGAACAGAATGTTGCATTAAATTTTATTGGTTCAAGAGGGGCAAAGCCTGGAATTACTAAAGAAGAAAGAGTTAAATGTGCAAAAAGAAGTCTTACAGAAAGAAATGCTTCCTCATGTTGGTGTTAGTGATTTTTTGTGACCAAAAAATATATTTCTTGGGGTATTTTACATTTTATTGTTTTAAGTTCTCTACTAAGATATAGTTGAGATAGAAAATTTTTCTTAAAGCTGAATGTAAAGAATGATGTTTTTTGATAAATATTATGGGGGGAGAAAACAAAACCAAGTGTTTTTTTCACTTTTTTTTTCTTTTTCTTTCTTTCTTTCTTTTTTTTTAAGATATATGGTCCATAGGTTACTTCTTGCCACTTTGGGTACCAGAGAACTAGAAGACAGAGATCACTATGGAAACAAAAGCCTAGATCTTGCTGTGCCATTACTTGTGTTCTTATTTAGAGAATAAGATGTTACAGAAGAAAGTTATTGAAATAAGAAGATTGAGTGTAGATTGTTTCATTACACTTGGAGTTGCTAAACCATCTTGGTATCATATTATGTACCTCTGAAACTTGCTATGTCCTCTTTGATACTTGCTCAGATTTAGTTTGTGTTCATATCTGGTAATGATATTTATGAGCACAGTGTATTTCTTGTTTATGTTTGTATATTTATATTTTTTTATGCTGGGATTGGACCCTGGGGCATTTTACCACTGAGCTACATTTCAAGTTCTTTTCATGTTTATCTTGCTGGTTGATGAGGCTGGCCTTGAACTTGTGATCCTCTTCCTTCAACCTCTGAGAAGCTGGGATTATAGGCATGTGCCCCTGTACCCAGCAGTTTATATTTTCTCTATTCCTCTGGTAGCCTTGAGAAATGTGTGAGAAAATAATACATTGCCTTGATTTTTCTTTATTCTTTTTATTTTCTTTGCAGTGCTGAGGATTGAGCCTGGGGCCTCGTGTATGTAAGGCGTGCACTGTAACACTGAGCTGTATTCTATATTACCAGCCATGCCTTGATGTTCTAAGCTGATACTAAAATTTTTATTAGTCTTGTTTTGTATCTTCTCTTAAAGAATACACACATGAGCTAGAGGAAAGTGTATAAAAATATTAGCAGTGATCATTTTTTTAAGTTTTTGGGATTTTAAATTTCATTCTTTTTTTTTTTTTTTTTGGTACTGTGAAATGAAGCCAGGGGACATTTACCACTGAGCTATATCCCCAACCCTTTTAATTCTTTGAAACAGAGTCTCACTAAGTTTCCAAGAGTCTTGCTAAATTGGCTAAGGCTGGCTTCAAACTTGTGATCTTCCTGTCTTAGCCTCCCAAGTTTATGGGATTATAGGCATGCACCACCACACCTGGCTTTTTATTTTTCCCCCACATTTATTTATTTATTATGATGATTATTATTATTTTGCTTTTAGTAAGTTTATTTTTATACATTTTAAAAACTGAAACTTTCAGAAATATATAAGAAAAAATTTTTATAATACTGATATGAACATCTCTTTGGTATAAAAATCACACAATATGTGTGATTCTGAACTAAAAATATTAATGAAGATCTATGACCTAATATGCTGAACAAAACTATTCTTTGCCCATCCATATGTCATCTTGCATTGCTCCCACTGTGGGGCTTAAGAATATACTTTTGGACACATCTCCATATCTACAAAGAATTAAGATGCCACATCAAATATGTTTAAAAAATTATAATATAGTAGAGCATCAGAGTTGGCTTAATTGTTGACACATGACACAAACCACCAAAAAGCAATATAAGATACAGGACACATAAAATAGAACACTGTCACTGAGATCAAATAACATGTCATTTAAATTTGATACTCTGGAAACAAAGCAATTTCTTTAGAATTATTATGTAAATAACTTGCAACTTAGTACTGAGTCACAAATTTGATAAGGTATTTAAAGCAAGCACTCACACCTACAAAAGTGTAAAATACAAGAAATATTAACAGTGAGAGCAATTAACCATAGAAATAGATAGGGCAAAAACATGTATTCTTTCTAGACTTGCTATCATTTTCTGACATGATTTTTTAAGAAGCATCTCCAAAGGGTCAAAAAAATTATATTTTTTAAACTATCAACAAAGTTCAAATCCCCATTTAAAAAGAGAATGTTTTCCTTCAAGTCAATAAAGTTCAGATTCATACAATTTTAGAGAAACAATTACAGTCTTCATGCTAAAAACAGGAAGAAAAAAAGCTTTTAATTATGTTTGTTAAGTCTTTTATTCAACAAGGATTTAGCAAGTGTTGTGAGTCACTGTTTCAGGTGCTAAGTATATAAAAGCAAGACTCAATCATAGGTTTTGGAGAATTTACCCTTATGGAGTTGGGTCTAGCATAAGCAACCTTAGTTAACTCCTTTGGACCATAAAATGAAGCTCAACTTCAAAGTCTACCATTTTTGCATCTTGATCTGTGCTTTATGCTACTGGTAGCACTATTAACATTAATTATCTACTGATGGAAATAACTTCCATAAAGGATTCTACAGAAGTTTAGAGGGCAGAAAGTATTTAAGAATAAACAAATACTGGTCTGCAACAAAAATATCAGTGCATTTTCTGTACATTGGAGGATAAGCTCTTCCACTTGAGCTGCTACTGCAGATTTGGCTTCAAGAAGTTTGGTTAGAGAAAATGCTGCATCTCTGATCTGCAGTTCCACTTCCCCCACTGGGTTCAGAGTTTGGTCACTGCTGCTGCTCAAAACTAGCCAGTTCAAATTCACTGGGATACTGGGGGAGGATGCCAATGAAACATCTGAAGAACAGGGAGGTGGGAGAAGAGAAGAAACATGAAACTCCTCAAGGAAGGGCTGAGACCACAGAACCAGAACTAAACAGCAGAACTGACACCCTTTTCCCCACATTTAAAAAAAATAATTTTAGTTGTGGATGGACACAATAACTTATTTTCTTATGTGATGCCAAGCATGCAACTCAATGGTTCACACAGTCTAGGCAAGCACTTCACCACTGAGCCACGACCCCAGCCCTCCCTTCCTTTTTTTTTTTTTTTTTTTTGGTGCATTATAGTTTTCCATAATGATATTTTTTGTTACATATTCCTGTATACACACAATATAACAATGTAATTTGGCCTTAAATTTTATTCTTGATATTTCTATATTTCCCTTAATTTCTATAGTGAACTTTCAGAAAAGTTATTTTTAACAGCAAAATGCGTAGGCATTACAAAAAGATTATTAACATTAGTATTTTGCACAGGTCTTGTTAGTTTGTTGTAGATTAGTATTTTTCAGTCTTTTTTGTTATTGTCCCGCTGAGACTCTTTTGACACATTTTTCTAATTGCTTTGTCTGCCACATATGTATATATACTATGTATGTGTGTGGGTGTTTTTGTTTGGTTTTGTTTTGGTTTTGTGCCCTGCCACAACCATTTTCACCCCCTTGTGGCAATATGGTCCTTGTAAATAATGAATTTTGTAGATATTAGCACATTTAAAGCAATACCATATTATTAGGCAGTATTTTTAAGAATTGCTGAAAGAAGTATGAATATATGCACAGAAGTTTATTGACTGAGAAAAGAACTTTAACTTGGAGTTGGCAATTAAAATGAGAATAATAAGGGCTGGGGATATAACTCAGTTGATAGAGTGCTTGCCTAAAATGAGAATAATATCAGATGGCTTAAAATACTCTTTAGCTACTGGAAACTTGGGTGACTAAAAGAAAGCTCATCAAGCCAGAGCTGGAGGACCTCAGGTAGGGGTGTCAACTATGACTATAGGATTCATAGGAAAAAAGGTTATAGGACTAGTAGTTTCTTTAATTTACTTATTGTAAGTTGTTTTGCTTTTTATTTTGTTCTCAAATATGAAATCACTAGGGGTTTTACATTATGAAATTGATATTTTTCTTTAGCTATTAGCATAGCAAAGAGGAACTTAAATTTTTGACTTATAATTTAGAAACTGAAGAGAGTTAATAAGAGTAGCTACAAGGGAGGTGAGACAGTATGTGTTAGCAAAGCTTTATGTATTTTAAAAACTCCAAAAAAGAAAAATATTAAAAATTCCATATTAGAAGCTGATACAAAGAATAAATAGGTATCCCCTTCATTTGTTGGAAAATGTGTGCTACTTCAGAGTTTTTAATGTAGTGAATGCAGTCACTTATCTCAACTGGAATATTAAGGAAAAGCTTTTAAAAGGCTCATTAAGCATTTTTTATAATATATTTTTATATTTGCTTTACTTTTTTTCTTTTTGCTAACTGGAGATTGAATCCAGGATGCTGAGCTATATTCCAAGACCTTTTGTTTTTTTATTTTGAGATAGGGCCTTGCTAAGTTATGGAGGCAGGTCTTGAACTTAGGGTCCCCCACTTCAGCCTCCCGAGTTCCTGGGATTATAGGCCTGTGCCACTACACCCAGTGTCCTGTCTCAGCCTCCCAAGTTGCCACAATTACTGGCCTGCACCACCATGCTATCTATATTTTCTTTTCCTATTAGATTTTAAATCTAGAATGTACTTATCTAGCTTTATGGGCTTTTGGATTAAATATTCCCTTTTGGGATATATTGGCATTACCTGATTGATTTGGCATTTAGATAGCAAATTCAAATTCCTAAACTCTAGATGCTCTATAAAATTCTAGGATACTACAGATAGCAAAGTTAAATTTCTAGTTCCTTTTTATTCATTAAGGATTTGGGGAGTATAGTTGATGTTTTTGATGCTGGGTTCACAACCTGAATAAGTCTCTGTACCAACCCTCAAGAACTTCATCAGCATCTAGCAGAGTAACATTCATTTATATAAAGCTCCTGTACCCTGAGCTTTGGTATGATAAATGATGATACACTGCAATGTCAGTTCAGTGAATTATTATATTGGACCTTGTGTTGTGTCAGGTACACTCCTACATTGTAGAGATGGAAAGATGAATAAAACATGATCCCTGGTCTTCTGTAGTTTACTACCTACACTTGTAGATGGATGTGAGCAGGTAATTACAACATGTTACAATATCAAAATAAGAAACCCACACACCTGCTCTTTGGGAATGCTGGAGAAAGACTTTATCACAGTCTCAGAGGGTGAAAAGAAGTCTTTAGGAGGTAAAATCTGAACCTATTCTTAAAGCATAGCTGGGAAACAGCACAAGGTGGAGAGGAGGGTAGAACCAGCAGCTCACAGAAAAACAGCAGAAAACTTCTTAGCATCTTGAATAGAGGGATGGAGGCAAGAAAGAGTGTGGGTATGTTATAGGAGCTAGAACAATTTAGGATTTTCAAATTAATATGGTTAGGTAGAGTTGGAAAGGGGGATTGTAAACAGTTCATAGATGGTTAGTGACATTGTTATTTTTGTTTTTTATTCACATAGTAATTGACATTATGGATTAAAGAATTAAGGAGGACAAGTTTGGTGTCAGGAAGATTATTGTAACAGCCTGAATGAGAAGTTATTAGGACCTCTATAAGAGCAGTTTTGTAGAGCTGGAGAATGGGGTCAAATTTGAGAAATTTTTAGGAAGTCACTTTTATAAGACTTCGTGATTGACTAGTTGAATGGTAGAAAGCTCCATAGAGTGTATAGTGAGTTCTTCCTGGAAGTGAGTCAGATGGCTTTTGTAGAGGTGATAACAGCTCATCAGACAAGACAAAGGACAAGTGTGTTCCACTCTATGGCAATAGCATGGTCCAAGGCAAAGTGGGGAAAGTATGTGGCAATGTCAGTAGAGTGCAAGAATGTCAGAAGACTGGTAGGGGAAAAGTGTTTGGGTCTTCAATGAGAAGGGCTTTAATGTCATGCTCTACTGAAGCCAGGTAGTAATTTCCAGTATTTCTGGAAACTGAGGAGGATAGATGGGAGGCAAAAAGTCAGGGACATATAGGTGTCCAGTAAACAGCCAATTCAAGGTACTGTTGTAACACTGGGATCCAAGGGCTAGATATTTTAGAAAATTTGAAGATTGCATTGACAGGGTATGTTTATTGATGTGTAGAAGGAGATAGAATCAACAACATGTATATTTATGTGTGGAAAGAATAACTTGTTAGAGACAAAAGGTTTCTAGGTTGGGAGATCAAGGTAAGGTAGTGATGACATTAACCCTAATAGGTCCTTGATGAGAGCAGTTTTGTAGAGTTAGAGAAATGGGGTCAAATTTGAGAAATTTTTAGGAAGTAGCTTTTATAAGACTTTGTGATTGACCAGTTGAATGATGGAAAGCTCCTTAGAGTATATAGTAAAGAGAAGAGTTCTTCCTGGAGGTGAGTCAGAGGTTAGGAAGAGGGATGAGGCTTGGGGTTATTTTAGGGCTGGCTAAAAGTAGGCAATTTATTTAGAGCTTGGGCTTGAATTGCTTGTTGTTTTCCTCTCTAAATATTATCTTATTGGTCTTGCTTAAAATGTCCTATATGTATTGATAATTAATGTTTGCATCTGTGTTAAAATGCAGAGGCCTCAGCCTAAAAACTGTCCTAAGATGGATTAATGATATCTGCTGTAGTCAAAGGGGGAGTAAGTTGGTAGTATTTAATTTAACACTTCTAATAAATGTTAAATTAGTAGCAAAAGCATGCCACAGTGTTTCTGGATACTTGGGACAATTGAGAATAAAACATTTAAAAAAAGAAAATCTTTGCCTTTGTGGAACTAATGTCCTTGTGTTTGGAGACAGATCATAAAATGTTTATATGTTGTGTTAGAACTGTACATCACATATTTGCCATCCCTGCTATAATAAGGTTTAGTTTAGGTATGGTTCTAAACAAGATTACCCAAGGAAAGGTTAGAAAAGGTAGGTATGGGGACAGTTATATACCCATTTTATCATGTGTAAAAATTTGATTTTTCTTCAGTGTGATACTGTGAATCTCAGAGATGCCCAAACTTTAATGAAGTTATTTTCCTCCTAGGTATTGAACTGCTTGATTTTGCATCTATTCTTTCTCACCTGCATCATTTAAATTCTCCTATTGGTAGAGATGGCAAAATAGCAGAAACAAGACAGTTACATAATACTTTGTGGGGAATGGTTTGTCCTGCTGAGACCCCAGAGGTAATACATTACAATTTATATTCAGTTCAAAGTGTCTGCTGGTGATTATGTAGAGCATAATTAAGAAGTAGTTTTGTAATTATTCATTATGGTTTAGACCTAAGATATTATTAATCATTTTGTTCTTGGAAAGTAAATCTTGAAATCAAATTGAAGGAAAAATGTGTATGGAAAAAACTTTTTATAACTATGTAAAATCTATGTGGGTAATTACTTGATTTGTTCCTTGGGCCATGCTGTAGGACTTGTGAAGAATTTAGCCCTAATGGCTTATATTTCAGTTGGATCTCCACCTTCTTCAATTCTAGAATTTTTAGAAGAATGGAGTACAGAAAGTTTAGAAGAAATTTCTCCTGCAGCTATTGCTGAGTGTGTATAAATGGAGTTTTCTTTTAAAACATTTTTTACTCTTTAGTTATAGCTTAGTATATAAATGGTAAGTGAAAAATGCTTTGGCTTTTCATTTTAGTGTGACTAAGATTTTTTTAATGGCTGCTGGGTTGGAATACATAAAGATCCTGAACAACTTATGAACACCCTGAGGAAATTTTGGTGTCAGATGTACATCATTGTGTCTGAAGTAAGAATTGTTGTGGGGCTAGGGATCCAACCAAGGGCCTGTGTACACTTGGCACATGCTGTGTCACTGAGCAACATATCTAGCTCCTGGTGTAAGAATCTTTTATTAGCTAAGAGAGCGTGGGTCTATAAGATTTGTTAGACAAGGCATAAACCAGTGAAAATTTTTTGTATAGGCATCATTCTCTGAGCTGGATAAACTTGAAGTGTTAAATATATTTAAGGTATTGCTTATTTTAATCTTTACATATTCCTAAAAATTTTGACATGTGCTTAAAATCATTGGGTTTTGGGAAAAACTGTAACATCCTTAGCAAGTAGCTGGTCTCCTTTATACCTATCAAATCAGAGAAGAGTATTGAGTTGGTCCAGGCCTTCTGAAGCAGTTGAACCCTGGGATTTGACTCAGGCATATTTACAGCTTAGAGAGAGGAACAATGCCTCACCAAAGGCAGGCAAGGCTCAGAGAATGACCTAGAACTGAAACTTTGTGCATGATTATTGAATCCATATTATGAGCCCATTTATCCTGTGGGGTAAGTGATTACGCTATGTGTCTATAGTTGCTGTCACCACTTATCTGCACCTCTCTACTTGTTAGAACTGTTGCTTCCTCATTGTACACATAAAGGAGTAAATGAGCTGGGTGTGGTATGTACTCCGCTAATCCAGTGACTCAGGAGGCTGAGTCAGAGGATTCATATTTAAGGCCAATGTGGGCAATTTAATGAGATTCTGTCTAAAAATAAAAAGGACTAGGGGATATAACTTAGTGGCAGTGTCCCTAGGTTCAATCCCCAGTACTTGGAACAAAAAAAGAAGAGTGAATGTTTTTAAAAATTAAATTTAACTTTAAGGAGGAAAATAATAGCTATTTATTCAGCCAACCAAAATATTCAGTCATCTAGATTTTGGTTGTTGGTATTGTATAGTTATAATTTGCCCTCCACATTTGAAGTGTTTATATTCAGTTGCTATGTTAACTATGGGTTTAGATTTGAGTGAATTTTAATTCTTAGGACATCTGATGATTCACATATTAATTTTTTCAGTTACCTTTAATGAAAACCCACTCACATTCAGTGACCATTTCTAACATTGCAGTTTACCATTTTTTAAAACTATTTAATAAAAACACTTTTTAGTTGTAGATGGACACAATATGTTTATTTTATTTATTTATTTTGATGTGATGCTGAGGATCAAACCAATGACTCACATGTGTGAGGCAAGCGCATTACCACTGAACCCCTGCAGTTCACCATTTTATAGTGGTATAGTGTTTTTGGTTTGTCTTGTCTTGTCTTTTCTTTCCTTCCAGTCACCTCTTTCCCGGTGCCTGGTCTTTGGGGAATGGGTCTTCTTCCTTTAATACTTATTACTTTATCTATGACCTTATTTAAAGTAGTTTTTTGGCAGCAGCAACCAAAAATTACTTTGTGGTGGGAAATGCAGTGCCATTTTTTTGGTGGCTTAGGGTTAGGAACAGGGTAGTATCAGTTTCAAACTTAAGACTGAAAATCAGGAGGCAAGGACCTGGGGCTTAAGCCTATTGCTTATTAACTTTGGAATCATATATAAATTATTTATTTAGCTTTTCCTTGATAGTACCTTGTTTGAAGCATACAGTTGTGTGACAGGATCATAAAACTTAGCTTAGGGATGGTTGCTGTGACAGGATCATAAAACTTAGCATAGGGAAGTGCTATAAATATGAGGCAACTTCTATATAATTATTTATTGTAAAAATGGATACATTGGGAATGACAGGCTTAGGATTTACTTGTATGATACATTTAGCCAGCAGAGTAGTTATCTCACAGCCTCCTTTCCAGGTAAAGTAGACTGACAGTTTCCATGATTAAAAACATCCAAGCATTTATGGCAAATATGATTAAATAAAATGGATTTAAAAGAAAGGGTTCTTTTTCTTTTCCCCCTGGCTGATAATTTAATATATGCTCTTAAATTTATGGCAGGTATCAACTCAATTGTGGCCATAGCATCATACACTGGATATAATCAAGAAGACTCCTTTATCATGAATTGTTCAGCTATAGACCAAGGCTTTTTCAGGTCAGTTTCTTATACAATTTTTCAAAACAGATATATAGTGGAAATATTATTATTATTTTAAAAATAAAGAGGGTTGGGGAGATAGCTCAGTAGGTAGAGTGCTTGCCTTGCATGCACAAGGCCCTGGGTTAAATCCCTAGCACTGCAAAAAAAAAAAAAAAAAAAAAAGTAGTTAAATAGATTTGACTATGTCCTGCTCCCGAAATCAAAAGGCCTGTTTGATGGTCCAGACAACTGAGGATACTGCTGCCTATGTCCCTCTGAATTTTCAGATGCTAATATTTTGACTTTGGTCTTTTCTTTTGTAAACAAATACACATTTGCATTTAGACAATATAGAAACATATGAAGAAAAAATAAGCCAAATATGGTGGCACATGCCTGTAATCCCAGCAACTTGGGAGGTTGAGGTCAGGAAGAATGCAAGCTCCAAGCCAGTCTCAGCAACTTAGTGAGACTCTGACTCAAAATTAAAAAATTAAAAAGAATGGGTGGTATGGCTCAGTGATTAATTACCCCTGGCTTCATTCAATGGAACCAAAGATAAATTTAAAAAGAAATAAGCCCATAATCTTAGAACCCATCAATACATACTTTTAAAATTCTAGTGTTTTCATGCTTGTAATCCCAGCAATGCAGGAGACTGAAACAGGATGATCACCAGGTTCAAGGCCAAGGACAGCCTTAGCAACTTAACAAAACCCTAAGCAACTTACTAAGAACCTGTCTCAGAATAAAAAATAAAAAAGACTGGGGACATGTCTCAGTGGTAAAGCACCCTTGATTTCAATCCCCATTACCCCCACCTCCCAAAACTTGTAAACCTCCTGCCTCTGATGTTGTTGGGATTAGAGGTGTGCGCCACTGCACCCAGCACATTTTAAAAAACAAATATCTCAGCTTTCAAAAATGAAATAAAATGGGAGCATAGCGGAATATTAAGATCAAATAAATTTGGATGAGGAGTAAAAGAAAATTCTAGTGTTTTTTCTTTTCTTCTAGATTCTATTATACTTCACTTAGGTGGTTTTATTGACAAAATTGTCTCAAATCTACTGCCTATGAAGGTTATTTTAAAAATAGGAACATTTGGGGCTGGGGTTGTGGCTTAATAGTAGAGCACTCACGGAGTGCATGTGAAGTACTGGTTTGATTCTCAGCACCACATAAAAATAAATACATAAAAATAAAGGTGTGCACCTATAACTAAAAAAAGATTTTAAAATTTGGGGACTTTAGAGGGGAAATTTTTTTTTCCTCCCACTTCCCTCCTTTGTAGTTTTAGAGGGTGAACATTATGGCTTACTATAAAAACTTGTCACTGAAAATATCCAAGCAGACCCTGGGTAACCAGCTCTCAGGGTTATTATGAAAGGGAATCTCGGGACTGGGGAGTTAGCTCAGTTGGTAAAGTGCTTGCCTTACAAGCACAGGGCCCTGGGTTCAATCCCTAGCACTGCAAAAAAAAAAAAAAAAAAAAAGGGAATCTTGTATTGGGTAAGAGTTTGGTGTCAGTGAGTGTGAGCCCCTCCTAGTTTTACTTGTGCTTCCAAATGGTTAAGATTTTGAGTCAAATGATACTTGTGTAGCCCATTTAGGATTGAACTTTGATCCTTAGTGTGGTTTCTCTTGTCCATGGCTTAGACAGTCTCCCAAATATCAATTAAATGAGAAACTGTTGGTCTATTCCAAGTCCTTTTATTTAATAGAAAATGGAAGTTATCTTTCAAATCACGTGTTTTTAGGTTTGTTTTCTATTGCTCATACAAAGAACAGGAGTCTAAAAAAGGATTTGGGCGATCCAAGATGGCGGCCTAGAGGGAGACTGCACACCCGGTCGCTCCAGAACCCAGGAGTTAAGAAGGGGAGGCATTGAGAGACTCGGACTGAAGTGGAGCCACGGGTGAGTCTGCCCACTGGGTAAAGCTCAGCCCGGGTGGCAGGCCCAGATAGAGGTGGCTTATCGGAGCCGGGCAGGGCAGCTAGAGTCATCCACAGGCAGTCCTGCGCACTCCGGCGGTGGGCCCCGCCCACACAGCCAGCTTCTCCAGGTTCTCGGAACGGAACTGGCCCACTAGTGAGAGCCTGTCTGAACAGAGCACGCTCCGAGTCCCGGAGCCCCTGCAGTGCAGTGTACTCCTGCAAAGAACCAGCGGAGAGCCTCGATCTGCAATCAGCCTCAGGGATAAGGACAGGGCAGCCGGAGACCTCTTCAGGCAGCTCTGCCCACTCCGGCTGCGGGCTCTCTTCACGGGGCGATCCAAGATGGCGGCCTAGAGGGAGACTGCACCCCCAGTCGCTCCAGAACCCAGGAGTTAAGAAGGGGAGGCATTGAGAGACTCGGACTGAAGTGGAGCCACGGGTGAGTCTGCCCACTGGGTAAAGCTCAGCCCGGGTGGCAGGCCCAGATAGAGGTGGCTTAGCAGAGCCGGGCAGGGCAGCTTGAGTCTTCCCAAGGTAGTCTTCCACACTCCGGCAGTGGGCTCTTCCCACACGGCCAGCTGCACGGTGCAGGCCCACAGTGAGAGCATTTCCACACAGAGCCAGTTCCAAAACGTGGAACCAGTAGGGGGCTAGGGGCAGTATTCTTCGAATGAGCTGCTTTATCAGATTCCTCCAAGACATCAGGCTACTGAAGGCTGGGAGGTGATACACAGGAAATCTACTGGGACACTATAAGCCAATAGTGGAAAACTGCAATATCTCAGGGTCCCACTGACAACTGACCATTATGAGAAAACAAGGGAAGAAAATGTCCCAAACAAACCTAGATACTACATCAATAAAACCCAATGACAGCACAGCAGAAGAAATGTCAGAAAGGGAGTTCAGAATGTACGTAATTAAAACGATCAGGGAAGCTAATGAGGAGATGAAAGAGCAAATGCAGGCATTGAAGGAGGAGATGAAAGAGCAAATGCAGGCATTAAATGATCGCACCAATCAACAGTTAAAAGACCAAATACGGGAAGCAAGAGATCATTTCAATAAAGAGTTAGAGATACTGAAAAAAAACCAAACTGAAATCCTTGAAATGAAGGAAACAATAAACCAAGTTAAAAACTCCATAGAAAGCATAACCAATAGGATAGAACACCTGGAAGACAGAACCTCAGACATTGAAGACAAAATATTTAACCTTGAAAACAAAGTGGAACAAACAGAGAAGATGGTAAGAAATCATGAACAGAATCTCCAAGAACTATGGGATATCATGAAAAGGCCAAATTTGAGAATTATTGGGATTGAGGAAGGCTTAGAGAAACAAACCAAAGGAATGAACAATCTATTCAATGAAATAATAACAGAAAATTTCCCAAATCTGAAGAACGAAATGGAAAACCAAGTACAAGAGGCTTATAGAACTCCAAACATACAAAATTACAACAGACCCACACCAAGGCACATTATTATGAAAATACCTAACATACAAAATAAAGACAGAATTTTAAAGGCCGCGAGAGAAAAGAATCAAATTACATTCAGAGGGAAACCAATAAGAATATCAGCAGATTTTTCAATCCAGACCCTAAAAGCTAGAAGGGCCTGGAACAACATATACCAAGCCCTGAAAGAAAATGGATGCCAACCAAGAATCTTATACCCAGCAAAACTTACCTTCAAATTTGACGATGAAATAAGATCCTTCCATGATAAACAAAAGCTAAAGGAATTTACAAAAAGAAAGCCAGCATTACAGAACATTCTCAGCAAAATATTCCATGAGGAAGAGATGAAAAACAACGATGCAAATCAGCAACAGGAGGCGCTAGCCTAAAGGAATAGCCAAATAAAGGAGAAACCAAATCATGTCAAAAACAAATATGAGTCAATTGACTGGGAATACAAATCATATCACGATAATAACCCTGAATGTTAATGGCCTGAATTCATCAATCAAAAGACACAGACTGGCAGATTGGATTAAAAAGAAAAATCCAACAATATGCTGCCTGCAAGAGACACATCTCATAGAAAGAGACACCCATAGACTAAAGGTGAAAGGATGGGGAAAAACATACCATGCACACGGACACAGCAAAAAAGCTGGAGTATCCATCCTCTTCTCAGATAATGTGGACTTCAAACCAAAACTAGTCAGAAGGGATAAAGAAGGACATTACATGCTGCTTAAGGGAAGCATAAATCAGCAAGACATAACAATCATAAATATCTATGCCCCGAACATTGGCTCATCCACGTACGTCAAACAAATCCTTCTCAATTCCAGAAATCAAATAGACCACAACACAATAATACTAGGCGATTTTAACACACCTCTCTCACCACTGGATAGATCGTCCAAACAAAAATTGAATAAAGAAACTATAGATCTCAACAACACAATCAGCAATTTAGACTTAACGGACATATATAGAATATACCATCCAACAAAGAATGAATACACTTTCTTCTCAGCAGCACATGGATCCTTCTCTAAAATAGACCATATTTTATGCCACAAAGCTACTGTTAGTAAATATAAGAAGATAGAGATACTACCTTGTACTCTATCAGATCATAATGGATTGAAATTAGAAATAAATGACAGAATAAAAAACAGAAACTTCTCCAATACCTGGAGACTAAATAATACACTATTATATGATGAATGGATAACAGAAGACATCAGGAGGGAAATAAAAAAATTCTTAGAAGTAAACGAGAACAAAGACACATCATATCAAAATCTCTGGGACACTATGAAAGCAGTACTTAGAGGAAGATTTATTTCATGGGGTGCATTCAAAAAAAGAAGTAGAAATCAACAAATAAACGAGTTAACACTACAGCTCAAAGCACTAGAAAAAGAAGAGCAGACCAATACCAAAAGTAGTAGAAGACAGGAAATAGTTAAAATCAGAGCCGAAATCAACGAAATCGAAACAAAAGAAACAATCGGAAAAATTAATAAAATAAATAGTTGGTTCTTTGAAAAAATAAATAAAATTGATAAACCCTTAGCCACACTAACAAAGAGAAAGAGGGAGAAAACTCAAATTACTAAAATTCGGAATGAACAAGGAAACATCACAACAGACACGAGTGAAATACAAAACATAATTAGAAGCTATTTCGAAAATCTATACTCCAACAAAACAGAAAACCTTGAAGACATCAACAAATTTCTAGAGACATATGAACTACCTAAACTGAACGAGGAGGACATACACAACTTAAATAAACCAATTTCAAGCAATGAAATAGAAGAGGTCATCAAAAGCCTACCAACAAAGAAAAGTCCAGGACCAGATGGGTTCTCAGCCGAGTTCTATAAAACCTTTAAAGAAGAGCTCATTCCAATACTCCTCAAACTATTCCATGAAATAGAAGAGGAGGGAACCCTACCAAACTCGTTCTATGAAGCCAATATCACCCTGATACCTAAACCAGACAGAGACACATCAAGGAAAGAAAATTTCAGACCAATATCCTTAATGAACATCGATGCAAAAATTCTCAACAAAATTTTAGCAAATCGCATACAAATATATATTAAAAAGATAGTGCACCACGATCAAGTGGGTTTTATCCCAGGGATGCAAGGTTGGTTCAACATTCGGAAATCAATAAATGTCATTCACCATATCAACAGACTTAAAGTTAAGAATCACATGATTATTTCAATAGATGCAGAAAAAGCATTTGATAAAATACAGCATCCCTTCATGCTCAAAACACTAGAAAAAATTGGGGTAATGGGAACATTCCTAAACATTATAAAGGCCATCTACGCTAAGCCCATGGCTAATATCATTCTAAATGGTGAAAAACTGAAAGCGTTCCCCCTAAAAACTGGAACAAGGCAGGGATGCCCTCTTTCACCGCTTCTATTCAACATCGTCCTTGAGACTCTAGCCAGAGCAATCAGACAAACCAAAGAAATTAAAGGGATACGAATAGGAAAAGAAGAACTCAAACTATCCCTGTTCGCTGATGACATGATTATATATTTAGAGGAACCTGGAAATTCCACCAGAAAACTTTTAGAACTCATAAGTGAATTCAGTAAAGTAGCAGGTTACAAGATCAATGCTCATAAATCCAATGCATTTTTATACATAAGTGATGAATCTTCAGAAAGAGAAATTAGGAAAACTACTCCATTCACAATAGCATCGAAAAAAATAAAATACTTGGGAATCAATCTCACAAAAGAGGTGAAAGACCTCTACAATGAGAACTACAGAACACTAAAGAAAGAAATTCAAGAAAACCTTAGAAGATGGAAAGATCTCCCATGTTCCTGGATAGGCAGAATTAATATCGTCAAAATGGCTATACTGCCTAAAGTTCTATACAGATTCAATGCAATTCCAATTAAAATCCCAATGATGTACCTCGCAGAAATAGAGCAAGCAATTATGAAATTCATCTGGAAGAATAAAAAACCTAGAATAGCTAAAGCAATCCTCAGTAGCAAGAGCGAAGCAGGGGGTATTGCAATACCAGATCTTCAACTCTACTACAAAGCAATAGTAACAAAAACGGCATGGTATTGGTACCAAAATAGACAGGTAGATCAATGGTACAGAATAGAGGACATGGACACAAACCCAAATAAATACAATTTTCTCATACTAGACAAAGGTTCCAACAATATGCAATGGAGAAAAGATAGCCTCTTCAACAAATGGTGCTGGGAAAACTGGAAAACTATATGCAATAGAATGAAACTAAACCCCTATCTCTGACCCTACACAAAACTCAACTCAAAATGGATCAAGGACCTCGGAATCAGACCAGAGACCCTGCATCTTATAGAAGAAAAAGTAGGTCCAAATCTTCAACTTGTTGGCTCAGGATCAGATTTCCTTAACAGGACTCCCATAGCACAAGAAATAAAAGCAAGAATAAACAACTGGGATAGATTCAAACTAAAAAGCTTTCTCTCAGCAAAGGAAACTATCAGAAATGTGAAGAGAGAGCCTACAGAGTGGGAGAATATCTTTGCCAACCATACCTCAGATAGAGCGCTAATTTCCAGAATCTATAAAGAACTCAAAAAACTCTACACGAAGAATACAAATAATCCAATCAACAAATGGGCTAAGGAAATGAACAGACACTTCACAGAAGAAGATGTACAAGTAATCACCAGATATATGAAAAAATGTTCAACATCCCTAGTAATAAGGGAAATGCAAATCAAAACCACCCTAAGATTTCATCTCACCCCAATTAGAATGGCGATTATCAAGAATACAAGCAACAATAGGTGTTGGCGAGGATGTGGTGAAAAAGGAACACTCATACATTGCTGGTGGGGTTGCAAATTAGTGCAACCACTCTGGAAAGCAGTGTGGAGATTCCTCAGAAAGCTTGGAATGGAAACACCATTTGACCCAGCTATCCCACTCCTTGGCCTATACCCAAAGGACTTAAAATCAGCATACTACAGAGATACAGCCACATCAATGTTCATTGCTGCTCAATTCACCATAGCCAGATTGTGGAACCAACCTAGATGCCCTTCAGTTGATGAATGGATAAAGAAACTGTGGCATATTTATACAATGGAATATTACTCCGCAATGAAGAATGATAAAATTATGGCATTTGTAGGCAAATGGTCGAAATTGGAGAATATCATGCTAAGTGAGATAAGCCAATCTCAAAAAACTAAAGGACAAATGATCTCGCTGATAAGCGGATGAGGACATATAATGGGGGGTGGGAGGGGCTAGCATTAGGTTTAGGGTTAGGTTTAGAGTTAGGCTAAGGAGAGCAGTAAGAATGAAGGAAAGAAGGACTGTGTAGAGGGAAAAGAGGGGTGGGAGGGGTGGGAGGGGTGGGGGGGAGGGGAAAAATATAATAAACATCATTACCCTATGTAAACGTAAAAAAAATAAATAAATAAATAAAAAAAAATAAAAAAAAAATAAAAAAGGATTTGATCAAGAAGAGGTTTTTGAGAAGACTACACATGAAACATGCCAGGGTAAGTGACATTAATATTTAAACTGTGGAATTTAAAGTTAGTTTATAGTAGTTTTCCTAAGTAATTTTTCCAGATTGTGCCCCTTACCCCCCTTATTTTGTATTATGGGAATGTATTTTCATGTTCTTCCTAGAACTCCTAGTGTATTTGCCGAATCTCTTTGTACCTTGAAGGAATGTTCCTGCATGGGGAGGAAATTTAGGAAATCAGAGAGAGGTTGAGTAATTTCATGAATTCATTATTCTCACTGTTCTATGTTTATACTTGATTTTCAGTTTGTACATTTGCATACAAACTCACCTTTTCTCTCCCATGCTGTGATGTGGCTATAATATTTGTTCAACCATAATACTTGTAAACATTTAAAAAAACAAATGAGAACATATTATGCATTTGCTGTTTCAAATAGAAAATGTGAATGTACTTTCTAAAGCTGTTATTATTTTCATGGACATGTAAAAACTACTTATACAGTGGGATAGATGGGATGTTCCAGAGAGATGTATCTTCTACAATTTTGACTTCTCAGGGGCATTGCATAAAGATGAATGTATTCAATTCCCTTTGGTTTATTCCTGTTATTTCATTTCCATTGGGTTGTTCTATGTGTTAGTGAGTTGATGTTGAGTGGAGTTAAGATAGCACTAGATGGAATTCACAATTCTGTGAGGGGATGTACAGAGAACACAGATTTTCTGTGTCTCATATAATGTGGAAATGACAACACATACACAGCTAAAAGCCACTCAGTAGATGTCTGTCATGGGAGCATCTGCTTGGTCCAGTGTTCTTTCTTCTTACAAACTTTATTTAAAAACTGTGGTATTAGAGAATTCAGAATAGTTTGTAGTATTTGGGATGAGGGCTTTAGATTACTAATAAACTTGATTTGTAGTGGTAGAGATTGCTGTGAACTTCTTATTGACTTAGAACTGATTGATTGATGTGTGTGGGTTTTAATCTTTGTTGGGGATTATGAGACATTTTCATTACTTTTCTGCATGGGAGTATAATTTTAAAAAATTCAATGTTTTCTCACAGGTATAAGGCATGATATTTATGACAAGCTGGATGATGATGGTTTGATAGCCCCAGGGGTTCTTGTATCTGGAGATGATGTCATAATAGGCAAGACAGTCATCTTGCCTGAAAATGAGGATGAATTGGAGAGCATCAACAGTTGCTATACCAAGAGAGACTGTAGCACTTTCCTCAGAACCAGTAAAACAGGCATTGTGAATAAGGTTATGGTATCTCTCAACCAGGAAGGATAAAGATTTTGTAAAATAAGGGTGAGTATAGCTTTATCTATTTTGTGTAACTAGTTTTAGTAAGTAAAGCAATTTTACTTAACCTATTTTTATGTGAATTCAGGTACACTCTATTAGAATTCCACAGATCGGAGACAAATTTACTAGCAGACATGGTCAGAAGGGTACCTGTGGTATTCAGTATAGAAAAGAGGTAGGTGTCTTTGATCTCCCTCACTCCTAACCCAGAGTTTGGTTGAACATTTTATTAATTCACAGTTTTCTTTAACTTAATTAACTTTTACATTTTAGTGTTGAATGTGAACATACCACCTTGAACAGAATTTAGGACATACAAAAATTTGGGGGTGGTGTCTGTTCTGGTTTTGTAACTAAAAAGTAAGATTTTCAATATCTGTAAGTTTTCTCAAAAACTTTTTATTATAGGATATGCCTTTTACCTGTGAAGGTATTATGCCTGATATCATCATAAATCCCCATGCCATCCCCTCTCATATGACTATTGGTCACTTGATCAAATGTCTTCAAGGGAAGGTAAGAGATTGTTTTGAAAATCATAGGTTGTCAATGATTTTTCCTAAACAATGATAGGTTGTTTCTCTCATATTTGAGCCAGGGTACTTTGTTAAAAGTTGGTATCATACTTATTTTCCAGCTTTCAAATTGGTTAAAGTTCTGCTCTTTTTTTAAAAGAATTTTGAAAAATTATGATCAATACATAATTTTTTAAGATGCATTAACTTTATCTACATATATGTTTATCTTATTAACTATTTTTTTCTACATATGGAAGAGTTAATTTATTGGTGGTTCATTTATTGTGAACTTAGTAATTTTATAACTGTATTGTCAGCTGTGCATTCATCCTTCTGTGGAGGCATTCTAATGTTAAGTACCCCTTAACAAGGTAGAATGATTATAGACTAATACATAAATGATGTCATTTTCCTTGAGCCATTGGAAGTATTTGGGATTATTACTGTTTTTGTACATTAGTCCATGAATAGATATGTATTTGAAGGCTTAATATTTGAGTTTTTTTCTTTTATGTTAACTAATTTGTTATGCATATTTTGTGGAAGATGTTAATAAAATGAATCTCTTTATTTTACAGTTTTAAGTCCTAAAATTTGCCTAATATAGAAAGGGATTTTTTTACTTGAGTGTATTTTTATTGATATATAACTTGTAAGGGAAATCAAAATGGAAAGAGCAATTTTATTAAGATATATTTTAAACTGGTGTGAAGCAGCATTTTCAACACTTTTATTTCAAAGGTATTGGCTAACAAGGGTGAAATTGATGATGCTACTGCATTTAATGATGCTGTTAATATACAGAAGATTTCTAATCTTTGTCTGATTATGGCTATCATCTCAGAGGAAGTGAGGTATATTTTCTCTTTCTGTAGTAATTTGTTATGTGTATTCTTTATTGAAGTTTTATTCTTCAAGATCAAACCTTTTAGGACATATTTCAAATATGCACACAAATCATAAATGAACAGCTTGATGAATTTTAACAAAGTAAACATCCCTGCATGAGTAATGTCAGCATCTGGAAAGGAAAATCACCTTTTTATGCCTAAAGCCCCCTTCTAGTCACTTCCTCCTACCCACACTATAAGCTAGCACTCTCTTGACTGCTAACATTATACATTAGTTTTATCTGTTTTTATTTATACAAATGGAACTATATAGTACAAATACATATGCCCTTTAAACTTGTTTAATGTTTAGTTCTGTGCTTCATCATCTTTGTTATTAATTAGTCATTTATTTGAAGAATGTCAAACATAGAAAAATAGGGAAGGTTGTATAATGTTCCTGTCACTCCACTTCTAGTAATCAACTTGTGAATGATTTTATTACCATATCCATCTTCCCACTTGGAATAACTCATGATTATTTTAAAGCAAGACCCAAATCATGTAAATTCTCCTATAAATGTTTCAGTTGTATCTATAAAAAAGCAATTCTCAAATTTCTTGATCCTAAGAGCCCAGAGAGCTTTTGTTCATGCAAGCCAGGTCTCTCTTGATACTTATTACATTAGAAATTAAAACTGGGACAGGTGTGGTGTAAATATCTGAGACAGGAGGATTGTGAGTTCAAGGCCAGCTTCAACAATGTATAAACAAAAAGGGCCATAATAATTCTATAACAATTTTATCCAAAAAAGGGCTAGGGCTCATCAGTAGAGTTCCTCTGGGTTCAGTTCCTATTATCACAAAAACACACACCCCCTGTCGCTCTCGCCAGCAAGAACGACCCGGAGACGTGATGGGTGGCAAGCTTCTTTATTAACAGCAGATTCTTCTTCTGCAAAGTTCCTCTTTTCGGGGAAGTTACAGCGTCTTATATATCTTTCAGCAACCAATCATAATAGTATTCAGAATATGGGGAGAGCATGGACATACATGGGCATATATGGGTAAAGATTGAATACACGAGAGTCACGCCATAATCATGCAGGGACCCTGACCAATAGCTGAAGCTTCCTCATATACGACATCAGTTGTTTGTGCTCAAGCTAGTCAAACTGGCAGCTTGCCAGGCGCCATCTTTACCATGCCACACCTAGGGCCAGGGGTCCGTACATAACCCCGACAGTTCCCCCTTTTCTTTTATAAAGAAAAAGCTCGGGACCAAGCCTGTCTTAGGCGGAGTGGTCAAGCACCGTCCTTACCCGTCATCGGATAACTGTAGAGCATGCTACAGCTCCTGTCTTAGGTTGGTACGGCGTCACCTCCTACCTTACCCGTCTGGTCAATGGTCCAGCCTCGCGAGCCATACTTGCGGGGAACTGCCGGCCTCTAGGGCAGCCATGGCTTGATGGAAGATGATACGATCCCTAGCTTGATCTCGTCGCATGCGCTTGATAAAACGCAAGAGGAAAACAACAGTAATGATCATAAGTATGCACAGAGCTCCCATTCCTGCCCATTGCTTTACAAAACTAAAAGAGGAGGCTAACCAATTTAGCACTTCAGACATTGGAGCTACATTAACTCTAGTAGCATTGAGGCTAACAATTTGAGATCTAAGAATAGCAGTAAGATTGTCAAATTCGTAAGACCAGTTAGTACGTAGGTGAAAAGACAAGATTCTAGACAAGTTTGCTGCATAGCTGAAGTTATGGTAAGCTACAGGTGTAACGCACAGTCCCGCCAGATGATAAATACATCCCACGTTTAACAGTTCTTGTAAAATGTCCATTTGTTCTTGAAGTAAGTCCACTCGCTGGTTTACTAAAAGAATTCCCGCCTTCAAGTGTTGATCCACTGTCTGCCGAGTAGATAAGGCAGTAGCAGTCTGTTGAACCACGTTGTTGAGCGTAGCTGCAGACTGTACTGATGCAGTTAAGGCTACAGCTGCCGCAGTGGCTGCAATGGCAGTGATCACAACTGCTGTGATGCCAAGATCTCTTCTGTTTCTTGATAATAGCACTGGCAGTTCTGTATCTGTAACAAAGACTGGGACTGGTAGGAAGGTAGGAATACGCATTAAGACTGATCATGAGAACCTAGAAGCATTCCAACATTGAGAGAGATTGAGAGGAACATCTTTTTTGTTTGTTAGCAAAAACATAAAAGGGGGGAAAAAACACAAACTGGCGTAGGTGGAAACGTAATATTTCTAGTCCTCCTAAGAGAGCAAAGAAAGGTTGTAAATTAGTGTATCCTGAGGTCTAAGTGAAGAGTAGCCAGCTGTAGAAGGATTGACACATCTCATGCCTAAATGAACATCATTATTTGTAAAATTATCATTAGAATTGGGAGTGAAGAAGAACCCTTGTTGAACAGGAGAAGCTGGTATAGGCAATCCCGTAGAAGCATTAGTGCTAAATATGGGAGGGAATAAAGAGGAGGTATTAGTTAAAGGCAGAGGATATGGCCAAGCTTTAACTATTGCCCACAGGTCTCGAGTCTTCACCGGTGTCAATGTCATCATTAATAGGGCGCTTATCAGCACGATGTTCTTCATCGTTGTTTTGATGCACCAGTCTAGTCAATCTTTCAGGTATCCAGATTGGTGTTTGCTGATCCTGTGGGAAAACACAAACAGACCCTCAGACCCACCAAAGAACTGGATCTGGGCCTTTCCATGTTCCTGTGAGAATATCTTTCCATTTTACCCACACTTGAGTACTTGTGGGATTAGCATGCCTTTCTGCAGCCGTATGTCCATTCTTATCCACATTTAAAAAATTTAAAATAAAAAGTACTAGATTTAGTTTATCTTTAGGTGCTCTAAAGTCAGCGCCTATTCCCCCTTTTTGTTTTATTAAACAATTTTTTAACGTTAAATGAGTGCGTTCCACTATACCTTGTCCTTGAGGATTATAAGGAATTTCTGTGATGAGTTGTATATTAAAAGTTTGTGTAAATTGTAAGAAACTTTTGGATGTGTAAGCCGGCCCATTATCAGTTTTAATGATTTTTGGGACGCCCCAGGCTGCAAATGCTTGTAAGCAATGTTGTACAACATCTTTAACTTTTTCCCCAGTGTGAGCAGAGGCCATGATAACCCCTGAAGTGGTGTCTACTGAAACATGAATATACTTAAGGTTTCCAAATTCTGAGAAATGAGTAACATCCATTTGCCAAATATGATTAGGTAATAGTCCCTTTGGATTTACTCCAACAGACTGTACTGGCAATAGAGGAGCACAATGTTGACATGTTTTAACAATTTGTCTAGCAACATCTTTAGAAATATTGAATTTTCTTTTAAGGGTGGTGGAATTAACATGAAATTGGGTATGGAACATTTTAGCCTGTTCTAACATAGTAAAAGCAAAAACAGTTTTTGTTGCCCTATCAGCTTCAGCATTAGCTCCGGCAAGTGGACCAGGCAGTCCAGAATGAGCTCTAATATGTCCTACATAAAAGGGATACTTGCGGTCCAAGATTAAGGCACGTAAAGTATGAAAATAAGGAGCAACAGCGGACCCATCAGGGATATAAGGAACAGTCTCCAAACAAGGCACTGATTGTACTATATAATGACTGTCAGATAATAGATTGAAAGGCTGTTCTATCATAATGTTAAAAGCTAAAACTACTGCAGCAAGTTCTACTACTTGGGCAGATGAAGAAGGAAGAATTATAGTTTCTGTTTTATTTCCAATTATTACAGCTCCAACTCCATTTTTTGAACCATCAGTAAAGACCGTTTGGCAATTTAGCAAAGGCTGTGTTCTGGTAATCTTAGGGAATATAACAGGAGTGTTTTTACAAAATTGTATCCAAGGATGTTTAGGATAATGATTATCAAAAGTTGCTGTAGTTGAACAGTGTAAAACAGCCCAATCGTCATCATTTTGAACTAACTACTGTATTTGAAGTTTGGTATAGGGGACAATGACAATCTTAGGGTGGCTTCCAAATATTTTAAGACACTCTTCTAGTCCTCTAAATATTAGCTGAGCTGTAGCTTTTGGAAATGTCTGTAACTGTTTTGTAGGCGATGCTGGGAGATTAATACTTTGTAAAGGTCCTCCTTGTCATATAATTCCATATGGACTATGTTGTTCTGGAATAATGATTAACATTAGAGGCTGGGATGGATCACATCTTTCTGTGTGATTTGATTGTAATCTTTGTTCTACCAAATTAAGAGCTCTTTGTCCTTCTGGAGTAAGGGTCCTAGGAGAACAAAGATCAGGGTCTCCCTTAAGTATATCAAATAAAGGTTTTAATTCTCCTGTGGTAATTTTCAAATATGGCCTAATCCAATTTATATCTCCAAGAAGTTTTTGAAAGTCATTTAAAGTTTTAAGCTCACTAGTTCTAATAGTTAATTTTAGTGGCTTTACCATAGTAGCCGTAAGTTTAGTGCCCAGATATTCTTGAGTTTCTCCCATTTGTAACTTTTCTGGAGAGATGTTTAAACCATATTGTTGTAGAGTAGATACTAAGAATTGCAATGCCTTTTCTAAAAATTGCTTCTCTTGATGACAAATTAAAATATCATCCATATAATGGTAAATCATTAGCTCAGGAAAAGCCTTCCTAGTAGGTTTTAAGGCTTTATCTACATATATTTGGCATAAAGTTGGACTATTAGCCATTCCTTGAGGCAATACAGTCCATTCAAATCTTTGATCAGGTTGTGCATGATTGAGAGAAGGCAAGGTAAAAGCAAATCGCCAACAATCCTTTGCATGTAATGGAATTGAGAAAAAACAATCCTTTAAGTCTAAGATAATGGTGGGCCAATTTTTAGGTAAGGCTGTGATTAATGGCAATCCCCGTTGTAGAGGACCCATAGGAAACATCTGTGCATTGATAGCCCTTAAGTCATGTAATAATCTCCATTTTTCAGACCTTTTTTTTTAATGACAAAGATGGGTGTATTCCAGGGGGAAGTAGAAAGTTGTAAATGACCTTCCTGTACTTGTTCTTGTACTAATTTATGAGCCGCTTGTAATTTTTCTGTAGTTAAGGGCCACTGTGGAATCCATTGCGGCTTATCATCTTTCCAAACTATTGGAATAGGTGTAATAACAGTGGCCCCTACATAAAACCCAGCCCCTTGAAATCATTTTTTGGAGGAGGAAGAGGGATGGGTTGTGAAGACCCTTGTTGTTCTTTCCCTAATCCTAGGCCTTCTGTATACTTCATTTTCCTCATCATCTCTGTCACAGGTCCCGAAATATTTGTTGTTAATTTAGCATTCATCTGAGTTAAGACATCTCTTCCCCATAAGAAAATAGGTATTTTACAGATATATGGTTGGAAAACCCCTGAATGACCCTCATTATCCCTCCAAGACAGTGAAGCAGCACTCTGGTTAGGCGATTGAGCCACTCCTAACCCTTGTAAATTTTGATTAGCTATAACTATAGGCCAACCTTTGGGCCAAACTGCCTCACTTATTATACTTTTATCAGCTCCTGTGTCCAGTAATCCTATAAAAGGTTTATGCCCTACTGTTAATTGCATGTGCTATTCTGTCTCCTGGAGAAATGACTGTAGCTTTTCTACAGAATCTATTTGCATTTTCAAAAGCCAATTGTTTTATTAATGGCATAGCCTGGTCTGCATCTCCAAACATCCTACCTGTGACCTGCATAAGCCTGTCTACAAAATCTGCATGAGGCTCATTAGGTCCTTGTACTATTTTTGATAATTGACCTTGTAAATCGCCGGGGCCTCGCAATGTTTTCCAGGCTCTAGTAGCGGCTGTGGCTATTTGTTGGTAAACTGCACCGGGGAATTGACTTTGCATTTGATTCCCACTGTACTGACCAGTACCTGTTAGCATCTCTAGATTCCATTGTGGATTACCTGCAGCGGCATTTCTGCGTGCAGTTTCCTGGCAAAAATCTTGATTTTGAACCTTCCATTCTATATATTGCCCTCCACTCAAAACTGCTCTTGCCAAATTGCTCCAATCATCAGGAGTAAGAAAGAGGGTAGACATAGATTCTACAGTAGATACTGTAAATGCTGCTTGTGGTCCATAAGTACTAACTGCTTCTTTAAGCTGTTTTACCAATTTAAAATCCAAAGGCTGGTGAAACCTTTGTTGATTTTGATCTTCCATAACAGGGTAAAACCCTCTTTCAATCCCATAGATTTCTTTCCATTTTTTTGTTTTACACTCTGAACAAGAACATTCCTTACTATGACTTGAGTTAAAGGGCGGAGGCCATTCATAAGGTGGCGCTGAAGGAGCACAAGTCACTTTTTGAGTTACTTCCTCATTTATTTTAAAGTGCGCCACAGGCTTTACTTCCTCTTTGTGCCCTGTCTGTGGTTTCTTTAGCACTTCCTCCTTTTTCCACTGCGCCACTGCATATTTTTGTAAGCTCAATTCCTTTAAAGCCTCTTGTAACGCCTTTTCTTTGTCTTCTAGCTGTTGCCCTATGCCTTCCAATTCCCTTAATGCTTGTTGACTAATTGAACCAGCTTGAGAACATTTTGTTTCCTCACTTATCTTATGTAACTCTACTTCAGAAAGTCCTTCTTCACTTTCATCGGAGTCCGATTGAGCACTAACAGATCCTTTTTGTGACTCCTCTTTCACCTTCTCTAATACTTCCTCTCCCTGTGTAACTGCCTTTTGTAGAGCCTCCCGAGGGGAACGTAAGCAAGTTCTGACGAAGGACCAGACCGCTAGCGTCCCCGGGAGTGTGACCGGACAACGCTTTAAATCTTCCCCCAGGTGTTCCCACTGTGGGATATTTAGCAATACTTCCTCCAAAAACCAAGGTGAAATCTCCTCTACCTGCTTTAAAAATGCCCGAGCAGTTTTTGTCTTTAAGGGAGTGTCGTTAGCTTTAAGAATTTCTTTCAAGGGACCTTCCATTCTACATCTAGCAACCTCGTTCCCCATTCTGAGGAAACTTTAACTTCTCGTTCCTAGGAACTTTACCACAATCACAATATTCTCGTCTCTAGGAAACTTCCCTGTCCACTGACAGATCTAGGTGCACACTTTCACAGATCGTTACTCACCTCACTCACCTCTCTGCGGCACGTAAGATTCCCGGGTTTCGGCACCACTTGTCGCTCTCGCCAGCAAGAACGACCCGGAGACGTGATGGGTGGCAAGCTTCTTTATTAACAGCAGATTCTTCTTCTGCAAAGTTCCTCTTTTCGGGGAAGTTACAGCGTCTTATATATCTTTCAGCAACCAATCATAATAGTATTCAGAATATGGGGAGAGCATGGACATACATGGGCATATATGGGTAAAGATTGAATACATGAGAGTCATGCCATAATCATGCAGGGACCCTGACCAATAGCTGAAGCTTCCTCATATACGACATCAGTTGTTTGTGCTCAAGCTAGTCAAACTGGCAGCTTGCCAGGCGCCATCTTTACCATGCCACACCTAGGGCCAGGGGTCCGTACATAACCCTGACAACCCCCCCAAAATAATTAAATTGAAAGATTTAAATATTTATTAATTT